>NC_064920.1:696025894-696327005 GCF_023897955.1 Schistocerca gregaria
TAAAATCACATTCTGCAGTAGATATACATAAAACAATCGTGCCAAAGGCGTCGTCAGTAGTTAAAAAATCATCTCGATTTGTACAACATAATTATGAACAATTCGGCTGCTATCTTTTACCGTGAATTCATCACACAGACTCCTTCTGCTCCAAGGTCAACCCATCATCGCACCAAAAAGTTTCGTTCGGTTACTGATGTGTGTCACAGCTTGTTACTTGAGTGATTTTGCCGACACACATTAAGGAAAAGCTAGTCATTCAAGAATGATGAAAACTGCTGCTTCTGCTACGAAAGTTCGTATAAATCGAAACGACTGCTGCAGTACTAACTTGGTAGAAGATATTTTCTCCAACATAATGACAGGTTTCTGAGAAAGGAACCAGTTTCCATCGATGTTCCGTTCACCCACTTGCTGTCCTGTCATTATCGGACCGGTATGTGGAGGACGGAGGCGCAGACCCACATAGCCCTGTTTCCTGTCCCACTCTGGCTGTGAAAACCTTCTCCCTCTCTCTTTCTATGTACAATCTATAAACTTTTTCTTGAGCAAGAGATTCCCTTGTAATTCTGAATTTGTCGAAGTCACAGTTCTGTATATTTATTAAGCACTACAGTATGAGTAACATAATGACATCATTCGTCAAATGACGTGTTTCAGTTTTTAGTGCTGTGTCAGAACTGTTTGTCGAATGAGTGAAGACCTTGTGGTCCAACTTCAGTGTTACCTCTGATCCCTTCGAAACGTAAGTTAGGAGTAACCAACACAGATGTAGTGGCTACACTGGTTGAGGAATCCTGGGCCTGATGAACCTGGTAACGCCGCTCTATCTGCGCCAGTATGCAGGGTGATTCAGCAGCACTTAGCGCTATCGGTTTATACAACACCCAGTGTTACAGCAAGTCTTCATAAATCATATTCTCTCGCTCGCTAAGCGGAAACTGTTACTCCTACAAGAAAATGAACAGTAACTTTTTGTAGAAAATTTAATGCAATTAAATTTTTTATCGGGACACGTTTTCGCTGGAGACGATGGTTTTCGGGTTATTTAAGAACCATATAGACAAGTGTCCTTTAAACGCACCTTCACGCCAGACTCATCTTTCACCAGTCAAGATTTTTCGTATGTTGATCGTGACACTCCCTTCTGCCACTGTACAAAAATTTTCGATTACACGAACTGTTCTCGATATTGGCCGTTTTTTCGTCTCTATTGACTGGTCTATAACGCCACTAGCGTAGTCGACTACTTTGTTAACATTGTTAATTTACTTAAACGTGCCAGTCGGAGTAATGAAAGAAAAACGACATTTGTTAAAGTTTATGCTAAAACTAATTACGTTGACAATTCGATCCATACTTAACGTTTACAAGCACATTAGTTTCGTAGTCAAAAGGCCTAACGAATTTAGTGATATAATTGTTTTTTTAATTCTGTTAAAATTCACGATATTGTTACGTGAAGTTGACACAAAAATAATTTTTACAATTTGTTAGTGCTCGACTAAGCCGGTGGCGTTATAGGGACAGTCATTGAAGGCTACAAAAGGGTCGAATGTGGGAAATAATTGGTGCAGTCGCAAATATTTGCATATTGGTAGGTGGGAGTGCCATGAACAACATACTAGAAATACTGATTGATGGGAGCTGAGTGTGGGTGTAGGGGTGCGTTTGAAGGTCGCTTTGAACGTTTTTCGTGAATAATTCCGAACTACGGTCTCTAGCGAAAACGTATGCCGATACTAAATTGAACTACATTAAATTTCCTACAAAAAATTTCAAATGGTTCAAATGGCTCTGAGCACTGTGAGACTTAACTTCTGAGGTCATCAGTGCCCTAGAACGTAGGACTACTTAAACCTAACTAACCTAAGGGCATAACACACATCCATGCCCGAGGCAGGATTCGAACCTGCGACCGTAACGGTCGTGCGGTTCCGGACTGTAGTGCCTAGAACCGCTCGGCCACCTGGGCCGGCCAAAAACGTCCAATTTTTTTTTTTTCTGTAGGACTAATTGTTTTCACGTAGCGAGCGAGAGAATATGAAAATCTCACCCGTGGTTTATGAAGGCCAGCTATAACGCTGGGGTTGCATAAAACGACAATGATAAAGGCAGCTGAATCACCCAGTATAATCCACGTGTTGCGTGCAGCATGCTTCCTTTCCTCTCCAGGCCGATGCTCTTACAAGGCTCAAGAAGAATTGTACTCACTAATGCCATACCTATCCCATATATGATCTGGAACATAATGCTAAAATAATTTAGCCATTTCTTATTTTATTGAATTTCAAAATATCAGTAGTATGTTGTGCGGCTTACACTTAGCCACGATGGTCAGTGAATACTTCTAGTTCATTGCAGTTCTAGTAATGTGTAAGCACTGAGTTACGCCCATCGGCTGTAGTGTGTACACATAACATCCACGTCTACATGGATACTGTGCAAATCACGCTTAAGTGCCTGGCAGAGGGTTCATCGAACCACCTTCAAAATAATTCTCTGTTATTCTAGTCTTGAACTATGTGTGGAAAAAACGAAAACCTATATTTTTTCCTTACGAGCTCTGATTACCCTTATTTTATTATGATGGTCGTTTCTTCCTATGTAGGTAGGCGTCAACAAAATATTTTTGCATTCGTAGAACAAAGTTGGTGATTGAAATTTCATGAGAAGATCCCGTCGCAACGAAAAACGCTTTTGTTTTAATGATTGCCAGTCCAGTTCACGTATCATGTCAGTGACAGTATCTCCCCTATTTCGCGATAATACAAAACGAGCTGCCCTTCTTTGTTCTTTTTCGATGTCATCCGTCAGTCCCACCTGATGCGGATCCCACACCGCACAGCAATACTCCAGAATAGGGCGGACACCCGCAGTGTAAGCAGTCTCTTTGGTAGAGCTGTTGCACCTTCTAAGTGGTCTGCCAATGAATCGCAGTCTTTGGTTTGCTCTACCCACAATATTATCTATGTGATCGTTCCAATTTAGGTTATTTGTAATTGTAATCCCTAGGTATTTAGTTGAATTTACAGCCTTCAGGTTTGTGTGACATTATCTCGTAATCGAAATGTAGCGGATTTCTTTTAGTACTCATGTGAATCACACTTTCCTTTATTCAGGGTCAATTGCCACTTTTCGCACCATACAGATATCTTATCTAGATCATTTTGCAAGTAGTTTTGATCATCTGATGACTCTAGAGGCGGTAAATGACAGCATCACCTGTAAACAATCTAAGACGGCTAGTCAGATTGTCTCCTATGTCGTTAATATAGATCAGGAACAACAAAGGGCCTATAGCACTTCCTTGGGGAACAAGGCGGGTGATGAGGTCATGGGCAGTATACCATGTGATGCTCCAGGCAATTGCGTCATTCTGCCACATGTGGGTCAATAGCACTGAAGGGTGCACGTAGAACATTTGGTGTCGATTTTCGTGTTAGTTTAAGAACTATGAGGTTACTTAGCCTCTATTACTCACATTATGAGTGGTACGAAGCAAACACTACAATTATAACGTTAAGAAATGACACACATAGTTTTCGAATATTTAAATTCTTTTATTCTGTTTGGGAGAGTCAATTAGAAACGATGGCAAAGTATTCTCCTTCTCATTCTGCGCAGAACACATCATGCTGCCACTTTATTACATGCATACCAATATAGAACTGGTCGTTATTTTGAACGGCAGCGCTAGTAACGGTTTCTGCGGGACTGGGGATATTCTCCAGCCTGAAGATGAAGGGCGCGATTCCCCTTATCCGGCTAAAATGAGGTGGTCAGGCCCGACCCAGCTGTTTTCAAAGGTGAGTGGTTTCCAGAGGGTGGAAGGTGTTCCTTAAGATCCTTTAGGAACAAACTATTGAAAGTGGCAGCAGGCAGCAGCACCAACTTTGTGATTGTTATTAGAATAGCACACCAGTCTTGACCTTTGACTTTGACGACGTCACTAAGAGTGTCGGCTCACATTTGACCTTGAGAGGTGGAGAGTGTGATACAGCTAAGGCAAGTGAATGAGATAAATTCAAGGTCACCCTCCGCCCACCTCCTGCCTGCAAACTTGGTAAGGACTTCTGGTGTCAAGTTACACAATTCCGCAACTTCTATTTAAGCTCACACTCCTTAGTCCTCGCCCCCCCCCCCCCACCCCACCCCTCTCCACCCTCCTAGATCTCCCCTCGCGCTTGAGGCAGTGCCGGTTCAAGACCACCCTGGCCTTAAGTATCAGATTATGCATTCTGCTCATGTATCGTTAACCCCCTCCCCCCCCTCTCTCCCAGGCCTTCTCACACACCTGAGGGAGGAACTGCTGGTTCTAGATGGGCAATGTACCCTACCCACCTCCTTCATTTTATAGTTTTTCCATATATTTCCATATCTCTTCGTATTTTCCATATTTTTGCATGCTTTATACAGTTTTTCTATTATTTATGTATTCTCCATATTTCTACCAGTTATCGTTTTTTTCATATTTTCTTCAATTTAACCATTTTTACACTGATTTTTCAAGATTAAAGTAAATACAATGTACGTAATACTAGAAGGCCACATTTACGTGCCTAAATTACGAGGAACTCGCCCCTGGAATCACCAGATAAATGTGACTCAAACCCTGCGAGTGAGTTGCCAATAAAGTAAGCAGGACTTTGAGTGGCTGTGACTGCCACCGCAGTTGCCACCAATCCTAGGCCGCATAGGAGAGCACTTCATTTGCATGCCCAACATAGCGCCAGCCCATCTCCCCCAAGAATCTGCAATATTTTAACAATGTGAGAGTAATCATCTCCAATGCAACTGACCCGGTTGCTGGAAGAAAAGACATTGGCAGGAAATCAGGCACTTGAGTGTGCGGAGTTTGGAGTGGGGGGGGGGGGGGGCAGTGCGTTCTCCACAGTCATACCCCTAGGGGGCTCGCCACTCTGCGGCGGATTCGTGCTTGGCCACCACGTGGCCCCAGCCTTTGAAGCATCTTTTCTCTTCAGTCTGCATGTCTATTATCCTCTTGCTATTCTTTTTCTCCTCCTTTGGGGAACATGTCTGCAGTGTTGCTGGAAATGTGTTGGGCGTATTCAGTCGCCGATATCAGAACAGCCTCCTCACTGTCTTTTGTTCCTTCTTCTTTTTTCGTTTCCCTTCTTCTATTCTTCCTCCGCTTCGGCGTTTGAGGTTCGTCTTTTTCTTCTTCCTCCTTGTACGCTCCAGACGGCCATCTCATCCGTCTGGTGCGTAACAGCTAACTGGCTAACATGTAATTATCAGCCTGAGGTTGACAGGTAGGGTTCGCACCTACCTCCTGGTAAAGGCTAGGCCCAGGGAGGGGTGATTGCCTGAGCTGCTACCTTCCTAAACTGCAGATAAGTCCCTCCGTCAGGTGTTCGGGAGGTGCGATGTTAGATATGAACAGTTACATAGACGGTTGCGCCCCCTTGTGAGGAGCCCCAGTTGGAAGGAGTGCGCCATCGGAGATGCTGGCAATCATGTCATGGAGTATTTTCTCGCAGTGAACCAATCATCATCTTCTCAGTGTACGTCTACTAAATTTAAACGAAATGAAGCTAACGATTCAAAGGCCCTCCCAGCTCCACCTCGGTTCTTTGTGGTGTTACATACTGAAGGTAGTCAGTCCGTTTCACAGTAAATGCGTTTATTATTCAATTGCTGGCCATGCGAAATCCTGCTCTTGTTTAAGAAATGGCACTTTGCTTTTGGAGACTACTTCTGATTCTCAAGCACAACATCTGCTTGCAGCTTCGCTCCTCCACGGCTATCCTGTTCGTGTCAAGGTTCATAGAAGGCTGATTTTTTCCCGTGGTATTATTTACACTTGGCTGCTCGAAGGTCTGACTGAGACAGAAATCCAAATGTACCTCTCTCATCAGGGTGTCATTGAGTCCATTTGATGATAAAGAAAGTAGATGCATCCTTAGTGATCACGTGCACTCTTTTTCTCACTTCTAGTAGAGTGGTTCTTCCGTCAAAGATCAAAGCAGGCTATGAAGTTACCACTGTACCATCGTATATTCTGAACCCCATGCGCTGCTACCAGTGTCATTGTTACAACCACACTCCAGAGTCAAAATGTGTGTGAAATCTTATGGGACTTAACTGCTAAGGTCGTCAGTCCCTAAGCTTACACACTACTTAACCTAAATTATCCTAAGGAAAAACGAACACACACACACACACACACACACACAAACACACACACATATGCCCGAGGGAGGACTCGAATCTCCGCCGGGACCAGCCACACAGTCCATGAATGCAGCGCCCCAGACCGCTCGGCTAATCCCGCGCGGCTACTGCAGAGTCCTGTCGACCCCTGGCCAAATGTGTATCATGTGATAGGGATGCTCATGAGGGCGATTGTCTGCCTCCTCCTCCTCCCCACTGTATCAACTGCAGTGGCGACTTTGCCGCCTTCTCCCGCAGTTGTCCTATGTGTCTCGACAATGCGGGCTGTCGAGGCAGTCCGGGTGAAGGAAAAAGAGCCTTATCTGGTCGCTCGCCAGTCGTTGGCTAGTTGCAAATCCTGCTTTCCACAATCGGGCACCTACAGTACTGTTCTTGCTGCATCTCGTCTCACGCCATGAAGGACATGGCCATGCACATGTGCGACATCAAATTTAGTATCGCGGTTGTGAAATCGCCTATTATCATGATAGTGTCACCGTCTCCTGCTCCAGCTGTGTAACAAACCACCAAACTTTCGCCTGACGGGGCGAAGTCACCTGCTACACAACTGGCAGGCAGGAAAAGACAGAAGGAATACTCCTGCGAAGACTTTCTACGTCCCTGCAGCCAACAGATATGAGTGTTCTAGTGCCAACGAGAAACGCTTCAAGAAGTCAAACAAAGGCAAACAGTCTTCTCCTTCACTGACTCAGAGATGGTCTCTGACGGTGTCGCCACGTGATACCTTCGCTCGGCCGACCTCCGTGTCGCTGGTGCTCACCACCAACAGTTTTACTGCCCTGGACTCCACAGACTGACAGAAGGAGAATGCCAACGCCTCTGTAGACCTCATGGAGCAGGCTCTTCCTGCCTCTGTGCTCTGTAGCAGCGAGTTTTCGAAGGCTGGCACTCGGCTGCCGCCGAGGTTACACCCCTTCATTTTTTCCTCGTCATGACTCCCCTCCAGTGGACGTTCGCGGCCTTCGATCCAACAAAGAGGACTTACGGCTGCTCTTAGAATCGCAGAGTCCGCTTGTCCTTTGCCTCCAGGAGACAAAATTGGCTCCTCAGGGTCGCTTTGAGCTCTCGCATTTCTTCCCGGTCCGCCTCTACCTTCCACTTGAGGGTGGCATTCCATCTCGTGGGGGAGTCATGCAGCTCTACTGGGATGATGATCATATTCATAGGAAGTTTGTAATAGGAATTGCATACAGTGAATGATTACTTACGCATTTGTTGAAGAAGCGTGTAAAGTTCGAATGAAGAGCAGAACGTGAAGCTATGTTCGAAAAAAAGAGGCATTAATACTAGCCCTGGTTTGATCTTCCCAGATTTCGAAAAGGAATTTATTTTATCATGCGATGATAGCAATCATGAGGTGTGTTCCAAGTCACGAAGTCAAGGGTAAGGAGCATCCAGTTGCTCATACTTTGAATGGAAGTTAAATAAGGCTGGAAAAAACTACTCTCTCACTGAGAACGTGATATTAACCTCAGTATATGGTGTGGCGTGCTTTAGATGATTCCTGTATAGGAATAAATTTAAGATATTGATAGCTCACATACTATTGAAGTGGATGTTGGTTTACAAAGCGCCATCAAGTAGACTCACATAGGGTGCTTTAAAAATAAGTAAATTTGACTCTGAAGTGATTCACAGATCAGGTAAGAAACGTTGCAATGACAAAGAGCTTAGTGGAACAATTTGTGGAACATGAGCACTGGGTTCTAGCCTTGCGGAATGGCAGAGAGCACAAACTGCTGATGCAGACTGTAGGCTATTCATAAGATAGCTGCAGTTTGCTGTTCACAATGGATTTCTTACGTAGGACGCCCTGGGCTGCACATAGTAGTGCCTGCTGTACTGTGGGAAGTAGTAGTAAAGGAAACATGCGGACATGTATTATCTGGGCACAGAGGTCATAGAATCACAGGCTGGAGGGTAGCTGAACGTTGTTGGTGGATAACAAACAAACAAGGTGTACATCCGTATGTAAGGAACTATTTGTCATCTGCAGATATAAGTTATTGACGAGTGCCACTACAGGAATTGCCAGAGGCGACAAAGTCTTTCAAGATGATTGAAATGGATATTTTAGTACTTTTTAGGCAGACGCTGGTGGGAACCCCTATCTTCTGTCTGTTGTAGATCGTTTCTCGCAGTATGTGGCAATACTGCCCATTTCGAACCAACATGGAGACACGGTAGTCCATGCGGTGGTAAGTAACTGGTTACTGAAGTTCAGTGTTCCAGAGACAATAATCACAGATTGTAGCATCACCTTTACGTCACTGATAATGAAGCACGCATGTCACTTGTTAAATATTTGCAAGCTGTGAACTAGCCCATTATGTCCACAGGCTAGTGGAAAGATGGAATGCATTCAATGCATGATGCTTAGTTATTACGTCAAATATCCATCATAATGACTGGGATGTTTTCTTATCATAGAAAATAAAAGCATGCAATTCGAAAACGCATACCACAGGTCTGTCGCCATACCAGGGGAGGGAGAGTGATTTCAGCTTCGTTTCCCGAGGTAGCATTATCAGAATCGTAAACGCTAGAGTTGTCTCATTTTGTTGAGAGACTGAGTGCATTATGAAGAATTTAGCATTAGCATTTTTCATGCGTGTGACTTTTTGTTGATTATGGTAATAACAGCGTTCGTCATTGTATTACGTGTGTTCATTTTTTGTGACCTTTAAGGAATAAACTTATCCCAAAGATTGTGGGAATGGTGGGAGAAAACGTAACATTGTTTGCAGATGTTGTTTCTTTAAAAAAACTAAAGATAATCAATACTTTGTTCTGCAAAAATGATATCCATAAATACATATGTTTAGCTCGAGGATTTAGTGTCTCTTATTGACAACATTATCGTTAATGAAAAATTGGATGGCAAAGTGGGGGACACAAGAGTAGGATATGACGTAGATTCTTACCATTCTTCGTGATGTCTCACATAGATATGTACAGGAAACGGAGAAAGAAAAAAAAGTTGACAGAAGAAAAGGTGAAGGAAGAAATAAACCACGTGTAGAAGTATGAAACAGCAATTTCCATTTACATTATGCTAGCCGTCAGTGTAGGTCCCGTGAGACCGCGTCTGCAGCGCCATCTGCTTCCTGTAACGGCTGACGACAAATGTCAAAACACAATAACCAAAGTTCCATACAGCGATAAGTGTTTCAAACTCGTGAACATTCGATTTCTGTGTCTACGAACTACGATTTCCGGACAGCATTGGTGTTCTGTTATCATTTGAAGAAAACAGCTGGAGAATCGCATCGAATGCTTGTTGAAGCACAGACAGTCAGTGTTTTGAGTGGTTCAAAAAATTCGAAAGTGGTGATTTTGACCTGAGAAACGCCGAGCGCGGGATCCACCGCAATAGTTCGAAGACAACGAATTGCAGGCCTTATTGGATGAAGATTATGCTCAAACTCAACAGGAAGTCGCGGAACAATTGAATGTGACGCAGAAAACCGTTTCTCTTAGGTTGAAAGCTATGGGACAGCTGCAGGAAGTGGGAAAAAGGGTTCCACGTGAAATGAATGAAAGACAGCAATCAAATCGAAAGACCACTTGCGAAATGCTGCTCGCTAGATACAAGAGAGTCATTCCTCCATCGAATAGTGATAGGTGATGAAAAATGGATATATTTTAAGAAATCATGGGTGAATCCAGACAAACCATCGACATCCAGTGCAAGACCATATAGCTTTGGAAAGAATACAATGCTCTGTGTTTGGTGGTATCAGAAGAATGTCATCTATTATGAGCTACTAATACCTGGTGAAATCGTTAATACTGATCGTTACCAACAGCAAATGATCGATTTAAATCGAGGATTACGTGAAAAAGGAGATGAATATGGGAAAAGGCGACACAAAGTCATATTGTTCCGTGATAACGCTCCATTGCACAGAGCAAAACGGGTCAATATATATATATATATATCGTGGCCTGCCGGAGAGGCGAGAGAAATATATGAAGTTTTCAGTTTCAGAATACAGACGTGTAATTGTTGCAACCAAATTCCGGTTTCATACTTCTACACCTTGTTCAAAGCACATCTGCTAACTGAACATACCATACGAGATCTATATCAGAGGAGACTCAATTAAGAACTACAGCGGATAGAAGAAGTAGAAGAGAGAGATGTAATGGAAAAACATAGAAACTGCAGTTGAGAAAGCAGCTGAATGAGCATTCGGAAAAAGGAAAAACTAAGAAGGAAGAAAAGGTTAAAAATTTGGAGACCAGAATTACACAAAGTTATAAAGAATGTTAAGAATCTGAGTGAACCGACAGAAGAGAATTATCAAATTTACGAATAAGAGAGAAATGCAGAAAATTGAGCAGTGAAACGAGGTCATAAAGAATTTTAAGATTTGGTGATGAGGGTAACAGAAGCCTATATTCACCGAAGTATTAGTATTTAATTTAGGGGCGACTAGACACTTCAACAAGAAGAACAAACAACAGGATTAGCGTTGCCACAACTTAACAAATAGTTTCTAGTCCCCTAATGTTACATCAATGCCCGTTTCCAACTGCCCATGATTGATTGGTTAATGGATATGGGTGCCTTCAATAACTGCTTATTCAACATTACTGATTTACGCAATTTATTAATAATAGTTCACTGAAAAACAAGTCTTAAAACACTTCATAGAAAGCCTGTTCCTTTGATTAATCGGGTAATAAATACTCAACCAATAACAGTAGCAAACATCACTTTCAAATAAAAACTTACACAATCGTAATGGTAGAAAGGTACCGTACAAACTTCAAAATTCACTTTTATTTAACACGCAGATAGAAAAACATATCCAAAACTCACAGTTCGCATATTAGTCAAATTCCAGTGTTTATAACCCGTGTAAGTATGGGAAGAGATGCAGGTCTTCAAGAAAAATTTTCGTAGTATCTCCCGGTTGACTCATATCTATTGTGCAGCTCGTCTGATCGATTTACTGGGGGCTGGTTTGACACACAGCGTGTGTCTTCTCGATGTTTTACTCGCGTTTCCACCCTTTTTATCGACATTGTCAACACTGTCATAACGAACAGTACCAGTTCTCTCAAATTAGCGAATCAAATTTTTGATTGTTAGCACACTTGGTCTGATTGTATTCAGCTTGAACTCGGTCGCAAACTTCCTTTGAGCCACAGTTGGGCTATTACTGCTCGCATAGGAGGCCTTCCCAAGCGCTATCCCCTAAGGCATGCTGTACCGTGACATTTTCACGTGAAAATGACGGCAACAACAAGGCACGTGCACATACTGATTCCTATCATGCCCCGCGGCCAACCGTACAGTTTCAGTGTCCTAACGCAAACGGTTCAGAAATGTCGACCATTTTATTTCATATAGTTTAATAATTGTCACCCTGTACTTATCGACAGTATGTACTGCCCTCAAAGACAAGGACACAATCCGAAACGGAAGACTTTTCATGCCGTCACAAGGAAACTGAAGCAGAATGAATTTTTGAAGACAGTGAGGTGTAGCGTATAGGTTCAAGGGTGATATGTATGCATATCATAGAAAGATAGACGGCTTCACATTAGTTGGAAGAATCGTCAACACTGAGCAGCCGTCAGACTGCTCGTGTTGAACACTGTTTTAGGCAAATCTGTGACAAGTTTGAGGAAACAACAAATACTTAACTGCCCTTTGTTGCAGTGCAAGAAATGGAGTCAAATTCACATATAGATTTGATCTGTCATTTGTTCAGCCATCTACGTACTACTGCTCTAAAAGCTTGATAGACGTGCCCTGATTACCTCTCTTGACACCTGACGCCTTTCATTCTTCGTTTCCTATCTGGAAGTATTGTAGCAGTCACTCCTCGGGTGAGGACTTTTCGTGGGCGTGGAGGTTGAGCAGGTGATTTGGTGACGCTATTAGTGTAGGAGGCCGAGCTCCGGAGGCGATATGGGTAACTGTCATACCCACAATGGCATCTGTGAAGCAGCGTTATCTGTTTCTCGCTGGTGATAGTATAGTACAGTACAGTACAGTACAGTACAGAACGTCTTGTCCGGTGCAGTGAAAGGGTGCTGATTAACACTCGCGTTGCAATCACAACGCTGCGTCGGCTGCGTCCGTCGTGCCGATCCGGGCCCAGCAGCGATTTCTTGCAGTCAGCTCTAGTAGGAGTCCTTAGACGCTTATCTATCGAGGCTTCCTGGATGCGTGTCCTGCACGCCCGAGCGCTCTCCAGAGTGACGTGTGCTTAAGCGAGTGCCGACAGCATATCGTGGACGGCAGATGTCGTGGCGGCTGAAGCCCTAGACCCACATCGGCGACACAGTTTACAGTCAGGCAGGCGGTACACAGGTGTCACTCCCAACAGGTTGCAAACGGAAGTTTGCACGTACCCGGTGCGTCACTTCACCGTGGAAGACCCATGGCTCGCCCACGTCTTCAGTCATTGCAGCGAACAAACAGCAGTGGCAGTTTGCAGCGGCGAAGTCCCACTACAGGCGGCTGGCTGTTGTCTCAGAGGCGAAGTCTTCTTTTGATCGCCGTTAGCACATCAACATTCGCGTCAGGTTATTTTGTAACTGCGAGACCGTCGCTCTGACGGAATCAAAGATACAGACGCAATGACCAGACACTATGAGTGAGACTTCAGAACCGGTCGTATTTAAAGCTAGACGTAATGTCATCGCGGCCGGCATGCGGTCATTTGCTCTCGCTATCGTGAGGTGTCTGTTACTGCCCGCTCCCCTTGCCTTCACACTTCCCGTTCGTGCTATGACGACGTGGAGCAGCCATGCACGGTGGCTGCATGTTATGGCTCAGTAGTGCACGGCTCCTAAACTGACGCATTAAGTGCCATCATACTGCGCCGTTTGAACTTCCTGACTGTGGTTCGGCTCGATGTGGCAATGTATTACGAGCAGCTCTCTGCCTTCTGCAATTTAATACTCGCTGCGTGCCCCAGATACCGACTGATTCCGACTGAGCAACACGGTATGAGCCGCACCTGGTTGTCTGGCGCCCACGCTAAGTCATAACTTTAAAAATTCATATTTGCTGTGCAGCACAAATTTTGGACTTTGCTACTGCCAATCTCGTTTTTATCCGCGATGTACTGGGCACACGTGTGTAGTAGTCTGAATATGAATTTACGTGTACGTACAGTAGATACTCCGCAAGCCCTCGTGCGGTGTGTCGCGGGGTGTGTGCTGTACCACTGCTAGACATATCCTTTCCTGTTCCACTCGCAAATAGAGGGAGGGAAAAGCAACACTCTATAAGCCTCCGTATGAGCCCTAATTTCTCGTATCTTCGTGATCATTACGCACAATGTAAGTTAGTGGGAGTACAATCCTGTGGCAATCAGTTGAGTTGGCGGTTCTCTAAATTCTCTCAGAAGTGTTTCTCGAAAAGAACGTCACCTTCCCTCCAAGGACTCCCATTTGAGTCTCTGAAGCTTCTCCGTGACACTTACGTGTTGTTTAATCCTATCGGTAACAAATTCAGCAGCCTTCTTCTGAATTGCCTCGAAGTCTTTCTTTAATCCGACCTGGTATGGATTCCAAACACTCGAGCAATACTCAACAATTGGTCGCACCAGTGTCATATATGCGATTTCCTTTACAGACGAACCACTGTTTCGCCGGCCGCGGTTCTAGGCGCGCAGTCCGGAACCGTGCTACTGCTACGGTCGCAGGTTCGAATCCTGCCTCGGGCATGGATGTGTGTGATGTCCTTAGGTTAGTTAGGTTTAATTAGTTCTAAGGCCTAGGCGACTGATGACCTCAGAAGTTAAGTCGCATAGTGCTCAGAGCCATTTGAGCTTTTTTTTTTTTAAGGAATGTCAAGAGTGCAGAACGGTCAGTTTTTCGAAGCTGGAGAATCAAATGCGGTGAGGCGTCACTATGACAAACGAGTATGTCTTGGAAGCGAGAGATTACTTCTAATGTGACGATGAAACATTGTTACGGAGTGTCAATGACTCAACAGCGACTACATGGACCGGATATTTATACTCTGGAAAACGTCGAATACTGAATACGACAATTCCGAAAAATTTGTATGCATCCATCCCTGACATTACGAGCTCCACTTATTACATCCTCAGGTGTGAAGATAACGAAGAAATTTATTTCTTGCTTTATGCTTTGCGTACAACCGTACTCTCAAAATGAACACTTGTATGAGACAGAACATATTATTTTTGTTCGTCGTGCCGACTGTGCGGTTTGCGGTGTGTCATTTCCACAACAACAGTGTATCAGTAACAGAAGAATGTCTGGACCGTGCTTTAGTTTCAAGCAGACTTAACAGCAATGCGACGTTCTTTAAACAAAACATCACAGATATTGCGCGGTAACAGATTTTTGCTAAGAACGGAACACCTGCGATATGATTACAGAGCTGAAAGTCATCGTAGAGACGAAGGGCGGATCAATAGCGTGAGAGTTGCCAGATCCATGAGAAAACGGCCACTTCAACTCTAGACGTGAGTCCCCATAATTGTGGTTCAAAAAATGGTTTGCGGGCCCTTCCCTCCTTGAAAGACCTGAAATTTTGATTACTTGCTGTTAATTTGAATTAACATCTTTGTTTGTCTGTACCTACCGAGTCGATCCCAATACATTTACAAAATGGTTGAAATAGCTCTAAGCAATGCGGGACTTAACATCTGAGGTCATCATTCCCGTAGACTTAGAACTACTTAAACGTAACTAACCTAAGGACATCACACACATCCATGCCAGAGGCAGGATTCGAACCTGAGACCGTAGCAGTCGCGCGGTTCTGGACTGAAGCGCCTAGAACCGCTCGGCCACTCCGGCCGGCTATTTATTTACACGAAAGAAATACATGTAGTACACCCGTAATACTCTCTAAGGAGAGAAGAAAAACACGCGTCACGAAGAACTTATTCGAATGGGACGGAAGTCGGTAAATATGACGTACAAGTACAGACAAATAAATCATTACAAGTTCGTAAAATTTGGATGATTTATTGAAGAGATAGGGCTTCACAGTCAGTAACGCATTGGTCCACTTCTGGCCCTTATGCAAGAAGATATTCCCTCGGAAGGACATCCAGCAACTATTTACCAGTAAATGCCAAACCGAATAGTTGCTTGCGTACGGGCCAGAGGTGGACCAACACGTTATTGACTTGCTCAGTTTTTGAAGCTCTTTCTGTTGAATAAATCACCTGGTTTTTATGAAATTGTAATGATTTGTCTATCTGTACAAGTACATGATTACATCGTCCGAACTCAGTCCTATTCGGATAATACCTTCGTCGTAGGTATTTTAGAATGTACATGCGATCTTTTGACTCTGTGAGTTGCTGTATACAGCTCTCTCTTCTTGACTCAGCTCTGTCCGTCTCATCCATCTTCATTACATAACTTATTGTCGCTTCTTGGTAGGAGATTTTGTGCTGATTCATTTGTCCTTGGTGGAGTTGCGATGAGGCTGGTCTTGGAAATGTAGCCGAAGTAGATTTACAATAATGCCACGTGTTTCCACTGCAGAAACAGCTACATTGTTTCGCACAGCGAATATTTTCGACATACGAACGAATTTATGTATCCGTATTACCATTTGATGGACTGAGATTTACATTAATATTAAGTGGTTAAGTATGCATGTCTTCGAAATATCTGTTCTAGTGTCTCAAATTGTATGCCTTAGCTCTTCATAAATGAAGGAAAGGCAAAGTACATTTAAATACTACGAATGCTGGCGCACAGATTGAGCATAGAACTCAGAGAATTACAGATATTGAGTGTGAATTATTTTTTACCTACTTATTTCTCTTCATACCTCGAGGTTAAGATCAGTGAGTTTCAAACTTTTTTGTTGAAGAGCCAATATTGATATCGTGGACCTATACTTCGATTCACGTATGTGTTATGAGCGCCCAGTGGAGTAGCTGTAGTACGGGAGCGTTAAGTTAGCCACTGGCCCCAAAATACTGATAGTTTAAAATCTGCACTATTTGGAGTATTTCGTGTAGACTATTCTCTGTATGATTCCCTAGGTGGCACCAAAGTTGCGAGGATGTAATTGCGTGAAGAAATGTTTTTGTATTCTCTGTATGATCGGATCGTTAATTGATTAAAAACAGTAATTCTACTTATATTAAAACGCATTATGCGGTATTATACACGGTCAGAAAATTTACTAAATATTCCGAATATTTATCGCTTAGTATTTCATCAGCTTTGATTTAGTTTCACATTTCTTGCTAAAAATAAGTACCGCAATTGAAGACGATAGTCTGTAATGCGCATTCACAGTTCCATGTTATTTCCATGTCAAAATTTATACCCTAGCAGCTGATCGATACGAATAGCGCACACCTGTGAGTTTTCAGTTTTGGAAGACAAACAAAAAAATGTTCTCCTCACACATCCCGCAACCCCACAGTGGTTGCGCTACTCAGGCCCCTGCCTCATGAAATAAGCGGCCAACTTAGCTTGCGGCCGAATTCACCAATCTCAATTAAAATTAAGCACATTTAAAATATTATTCTCTCCGTTTGTTACTGAGCAGAAAACAACACCCAGAAGCAGCTCTTAACGTTAGTTGACTTTTTCAGTTCGGCTGCTAGTTGCCAGAAGTGTACTGTTATAAAATAAGGCTAAGACCCACGGGCCGCACAAGTTCTTGATTCATGCCACATACCGCTCGGGGCCACACGTTGACAGAAGGTATTGGCGATTTATTTTCCTTAACCCTCACGGATACTGTCACATCGTGTGATGCAGTGAGGTGATCATTACACTAAGCCAGTGACAGAAGCGTTGCCAGGCCATCACACACAGTAACATCCGCAAAAATTGTTGCAACGCACTCAATTTACAATGAAATAACGTTACGAGGTGTCAGTAACCTAATAGCGAAAGTCCGTGTTACACCAAGCTCAGTCGTCATAGGAATAGCATGTGTCGGTATGCCCCGTAGACACTGAGTTACGCGTTTCATTGTCTGAATGTTAATGAGGACGTAAGAGGCAGAATGGCTGGCCTCCGGGAATTGGAGTAGTACAGGGCGGGCATATTGCTACGACAGTGACGTTTGTGTGGCTAGAAAAAAGGGGTCGTACACAGCGACTAGTGAATACAAAACCATGTGAAGCGCTGACGATATTGTGTGATTTGCATTAACGGTTTTTGTTTCTACGTTTACAGTGTTTACCTGACATAAGAGCACTGCCAAGTAATTTGGACCTGTCCGCGTCGAGGGTTTGGCTCTGTTGCGTGCTGGACGTATGATCCTCCTTTTTTGTGGCCAAATGTGTATTCGAGTTTTCCTATTCCTGCTATGTTGCAGTATGTATTGTTGAAATAGCGTAGAGGACAAAGGCAAGTCTGCAGTCGAGTGCTACGTATTGGAAAAGAAAATCTAGTGAGCGGCCGCGGTATTGAGATGGTTTTAGCGTGCGACTCCACAAGCCAGTTAGATCAACAAATTTGCAAATCACGATGGATGCCATTGCACCAGTCTGAATATTTACATTTATTGATTTCAGAGAGCACTTCCGTTGAAGGGTTCGGGGAGGGAACCTAAATGCAGGAAAGCGTCGAACGAGAGCATTCCATACGTGCTGAGCAACAAATTATCGAAGGTAATGGTTCAAATGGGTCTGAGCACTATGGGACTTAACATCTGAGGTCATCAGTCCCCTAGACTAAGAACCTACTTAAACCTAACTAACCTAAGGACAACACACATCCATGCCCGACGCATGGTCGTGGTCGCGCGGTTCCAGACTGAAGCGCTTGTAACCGCTCGGCCACATCGGCCGGCGAAGGTAATGGTTAATGCGAAGTTCTCAGGACTGGTCGCGAGTCGTGCCTGGGGAGCTCTATCGATATGAACACAGCCCGCGCAAGGCAAAGCTTTGGTTCGAGTCCCGTTGCAGCGTGCAGCTTTAATTTGCCAGTAAGTTTAAATGTTCAGGTACTTTTGACTGAACTGCACTAGCGGTATGTAATGAGCCTTACTTTTACCTAGATGAAAATAGGGACTGCATTTTGCAGTGAGGTTGAAACGCCATGCATAGAAGTAAGTATCCTTCTGTGAGATTGGTTGCGGTAGTCTCGGAGTCTGGTTAATCTAAATGCCATTATTGTACTCCTGTAGTAATGCCAATAGTACTTTTGTGCGTCGAATATCAGCACAATAGAAGTGTAAGATGTTTTGTTGGTGACGTCGCTGTAAGCTGATGTCTTACCCTGGCCCCTATCAAACGCTGTCCAGTAAATTAGGCGTACCAGCGGTCAACTTGAAAAGCAGAGTGCTGCAGGTGGCGGCGTGTGGAAGCGGCGTCCCAGAGGCAACCGGTGTCACAAGGCTGGAGCCCCGCAATCACCCAGCTACTCCAGTCCCGCCGCCTTGTCTCCCACGAGTCACGCCCAATTGACCACCGAGATGTCACTGCACGAGTGATCGGCCGCAAATGAAGCGCTTAAAATAAGAATCCTTTTTTAAAGCTAGAAGACTCTCTCGTCTCCAATGTTTCAACTTGCAAGAGCATTAGACAGGAAACTTTAGGCGCAAGTTAACATAGTAACAAAATACACTGAAGTGCCAAAGAAACTGATAGAGGCATGCGTATTCAAATACAGAGTTATGTAAAACGGCAGAATACGGCGCTGTGTTCGGTAACGCCTATATAAGACAACAAGGGTGTGATACAGTTGTTACCGGCCAGAGTGGCCGAGCGGTCCTAGGCGCTTCAGTCTGGAACTGCGCGACCACTACGGTCGCAGGTTCGAATCCTGCCTCGGGCATGGATGTGTGTGATGTCCTTACGTTGGTTAGGTTTAAGTAGTTCTAGGTTCTAGGGGACTGATGACCTCAGATGTTAAGTCCCATAGTGCTCAGAGCCATTTGAACGATTTGATACAGTTGTTAGATCGGTTACTGCTGCTACAGTGGCAAGTTATCAATATTTAAGTCAGTATAAACGTGGTGTTATAGACTGCGCACTAGCGATGGGATGCAGCACCTCCGAAGTAGCAATAAAGTGGCGATTGCCTCATACGACCATTTCACGAGTGTACGGTGAATGTCAGGAATCCGGTAAAACATCAAATGTCGGACATCGCTGCGGCCAGAAAAAGATCTTGCAAGAAGGGGACCAACAGCGACTGAAGAGAATCGTTCAACGTGACAGAAGTGCAACCCTTCCGGAAATTGCCGCAGATTTCAATGCTGGGCCATCAACAAGTGTTAGCGTGCGAATAATTGAACGTAACATCATCGAGATGGATTTTCGGCCTCGAAGGCCCCCCTCTTGTAGCCTTGATGGCTACACGACACATCTTAAGGCCTCACATGGGCCCGTCAATACCGACGGTTGAACGAGTCTCGTTTCAATATATCGAGGGCATGGACGTGTACGGATATGGAGACTACCTCATGAATCCATGGACGCTTCATGTCAACAGGGGACTATCCAAGCTAGTGGAGGCTCTGTAATCGTGTGAGACCTGTGCAGTTGAAATGGTATGGGACCCCTGATAATCGAGATACGAATCTGAACGATGACAAATACGTAAGCATTCTGTCTGATCACCTGCATTCATTCATGTCCATTGTGCATTCCGACGGACTAGGGCAATTCCATCAGGATAATGCGACACCCCACATGCTTCATAGTTTCTCCAGGAACACTATCCTGAGTTCAAACACTTCCGCAGCGTATCAAATTCCCCAGACATGAACGTTACTGAGCGCATGTGTGGTGCTTTGCAACGTTCTGAAGAGATCTTCACCCTCTCGTAGCATAACGAATTTATGGACAGCCCGACAGGATTCATTGTGTCGGTTCCCTCCAGCACTACTTTAAAAAAAAATAGTCGAGTTTATGGCACATAGTGTTGCGGCACTCCTGCGTGCTCGCGGGGCCCGCACACATTAGGCAGGTGTAACAGTTTCTTTGGCTGTCCAGTGTAAGACAACAGCATTTAGTGTTGATAGTGACGAAGTGTTCTGTCGAAGATGATTTCAAATCACGAGTTAGGTATAGCGGTTCTCATAAATCAATAAACAAAACAGCTACATCTCCATCCACACTGATACCTCGCAAGCCACCGTACGGCGCGTGACTGAGGTGACCCTGTACCTCTACTTGTTACTTCCTTTCCTGTTTCACTTGCAAATGCAGCAAGGGAAAAACGACTGACTGTATGCCTCGAAATTAGCCCTAATTTCTCGTATCCTATCTTCGTGATCCTTAATCGCAATGTATGTTGGCTGCAGTAGAATCGTTTGGCAATCGGCGTCAAATGCCAGTTCTCTAAATTTTCTCAGTAGCGTTTCTCTAAAAGAAGGTCGCCATCCCTCCAGGGATTCCCATTTGAGTTTCCGAAGCATCTCCGAAAACACTTACGTGTTATTCGAACCTACTGGTAACAGATCTAGCAGCCCGCCTCTGAATTGCTTCGACATATTCCTTCTATCCGACCTGGTACAGATCCCAAACACTGGACCACTACTCAAGAACAGGTCGCACCAGCGTTCTATATGCGGTCTCGTTTACAGGTGAACCACCCTTTCCTAAATTTTCCCAATAAATCGAAATCTACCATTCGCCTCCCCTACCACAGTTCTCACATGCTTGTGCCACCTCATATCGCATTGCAACGTTATTTCCAGATTTTTAAACGACTTGACTGTGTCAAGCAAGAGACTAGTAATACTGTAGCTAATCAAAATATCCACGGGTGTACTGCCGGTCTATAGTGTCCAACGGGCACAATATTTCGGCGATCAAACATGTCGCCATCATCAGGTGATGATCGCCGAAATATTGTGGCCGTTGGACACTACAGACCGGCAGTACACCCGTGGATATTTTGATTATCAAATACGCCGGGAGAAACTCAAGAATCACAATACTGTAGCTGATTACAGGTTTGTTCTTCATACTCATCGGCATTAACATACATTTTTCCACATTCAGGGCTAGCTGCCATTCATCACACCAACTGGAAATTTTATCTAAGTCGTCTTGTATCTTCCTAGAGCTTCAGCTTTAACACCTTACCATACACCACTTCATCAGAAATAACCACAGATTGCGGCCCACCTTGACAGTCAAATCATTTATGTATATAGAGAACAACATCGGTCCTATTACACTTTCCTGTCGATACCCTTGTGTCTTATGAACACACGCCGTCGAGGAGAATATACTGGATTCTATTATTTAAAAAGTCTTCCAGCTACTCACATATCTGTGAACTTATTCCCTGTACTCGTGTCATCTTTAACAGCCTGCAAAGTGTCCCCGTGTCAAATACGTAGCGGAAATCTAGAATTGTGGAATCTGCCTTTTGCCTTCATCCATAGTTCCCAATATATCATGCGAGAAAAGAGCACGTTGAGTTTCGCACGAGCAATACTTTCAAAAGCCATACTGATTCGTGCGAATGAGCTTCTCAGTCTCAAGAAAGTTTATCATATTCGACTTCAGAATATGTTCAAGGATTCTGGTGCAAACAGAAGTTAGGAATATTGGTGTGCAATTTCGCGGGTCCTTTCTTTCACCTTTCTTATATACCATATTCACCTGCGCTTTTTCACTCGCTTGGGTCTTTGCGCTGGACGAGAGATTCACGATAAATTGAAGCTAGGTAAGGAGCCAATGCCGTAGAGTACTCTTTGTATTCGTTAAAAGAGCATGGTCAGTTTATTGCCGCACACCAATCAGACTCTGCTGATATACCGTCTATCAGTATTTGGCTCTAGTTTCATCTTTAAATCCTAATAAAAGTACTTGCACTGTTGGTGGTAATAACGTGTATTTTATCTATCGCCTTAGAACATATAATGACCTTGTTAATGCATCCTGTCGACGAGACGTTTTGTGTGATGCATTACCTGCAGTTACTCTCGAATTCAGATCCGATGTACTGCCTTTTAGAATCAGGACAGGGGAAAAAGTCATATCTGCTGAGCACCGTGGTATACTTGAAAAATCTAAAAAGAAACAAGACGAATTTGGTTGAAATTTATTGCCGGAAGGCTGCTGAAAGTGGTACGTGCTCTTTGGTTTCAGTTTACCCACACATATCAGTTGTTACGATGGCTAGCATCACTTAGTAGTTGAGACTGCCAATGTGCTGTCTCCTCATTCATTACTCTCTCATGACGCTATTTAGTGGAAAACTATGTCCTATGGCATGGGAATCGTATACTGAACTAATAAGGAAACTAACGCTAGGGACGATAGCGTCGCTTATAACTGAGGATAACGGCTGATACAAATTACCTGTAATGCCAAACACTACTACTGCCTCGAGTAAAACGTAAAAGCGAACACTTTCCCACTGTGTGGTCCCAGCTCCTCATACAGAGTATTTATTTTAACTTCAGATAACTAAATATTTCGAAACGACGCATCGTACGAGAAGATATTCTCGGTGAAGAGTTCAAATTAGTAGAGGGGGCAGCCGCGCGGTCTAGGGCGCTGCAGTCATGGAATGTGCGGCAGGTCCCGGCGGAGGTTCGAGTCCTCCCTCGGGCATGGTTGTGTGTGTTTGTCCTTAGGATAATTTAGGTTAAGTAATGTGTAAGCTTAGGGACTGATGACCTTAACAGTTAACTCCCATAAGATTTCACACACATTTGAACAATAGAGGGGAATCTGTCTGTGCTACAACTGGCCACTTCCTAACAGTCCTGCTTGGATGATGTCAACTTCGTAGTTTCAAACTGGAACCCTCCACTTTATTGCATATTTGGATTGTACACAAAAAAATGTGTATGTTGTAATCAAACTATCATTTTCCATTCGTGGCAGATGGCGATGTAATCGACAAATATCAGGTTTTCCTTTTTTTGCAATTAAAAACCGATGCAGTTGCTTCTACAATTCATTTACGATGTAAATGTAATCCTTTGTGTGATTTCAATGTTTGACATTTACTTTAGGAATGTAAATTTGATTGAGAGTAGAATACGGCTAGCCGTTTCACTGTCTGCTTAGAAACTACGATTAGCGCGATCCAGGAGCAACGACATGAATGTAGTAGTTTCCTGTTTCCATGTGAATGATTGATATCGGTGAGTCCCCTTGCATCTCACTACTGTCGTTATTGATTTTAGTGTGTTCTTGCGTCTCACAACTGGTGTTCTTGATTTCGGTGAGTGTCCATATCGGCTGCGCTTGTCACTTTCACTTCATACACATTTTGCCATACTGGAATTATTGTGGTTTGTATTCCGCCGGTAGTCATGTAGCGATCAGCGCCAGAGTGCGGCGGTTGGATGGAAACACACAATGAAATCATTCACCGTGATGACGGGGGTTTGAGGGCGGACACAGAAAACAAGTAGCCTATTCCGATGGTTTAGAGACTCATCTCAATCAACCCATTAGGGAACAAAAAACTACATTATCATACATGGCTAACCATACAACTTAGTGCACAATCACCCAAGTAAAGTTTGAATATCGGTGTCAACCGTTAAAACACAAAGGTTTGCATTTACGTTGTAAATGAAGTGTAGAATCAATGCCTCTGTTTCTGTTTGCAAAACCAGGACACTTGATATTTCTCGATTACAGCGCCCTCTATCACGAATAGAAAGCAATGGTGTGAATAAACGATATGTAATTTCGAGCGTAGAATCCGAACATGTAAAAAAAAAAAAATGAGGGGTTCCCATTTGAAAGTAGAAAGTTGGCTCCGCCCATGCAGGAGGGGTGGTTAGGTGGTCCCCTTTACCAACATTAACTTTTCACCTACAACATTTTTTCGAACAGTGTGTCGTTTTCGAAATTTGTAGTTGTTTGAAGTTAAAATATACACCCTGTATAACGAGCCAGTGTCCAAACACACGATGCTTAGAATGACTGTGTAGCAGGAAATAGTTCATATTTGGTTAGACTGGTCCAGTAGAGGTAACTATAATATTTTGGGTAGCATATGATAACTTCAAGGAGAATTACCCCCATTACTAGAGGAGGAAAGTGATTTTGCTTATCATTGTATTTAAAGTTTTAAACCACTTGGTATGCACATCGTGTCGTCAGACAGTCTCGCTTTATTTAGAAATGTTACTAAATAATGTATTTTAGATATAACGCCTTTTTTGATATTAGCGAGAATGAGTTGCAAAATTTGATGGAAGTGATAGGCAGTGTAGAGACATAGCTCGACGTTCTGCATCAGCCACACCGACGGAGATTGCGCAGCGATTAAATGGCCTCGCATTTGGGAGTAACGGAGCTCCCCTTCCGGCGATCCAGGTTTAGTTCGATCTTGGTTTTTGGTCAATCGCTTAAGGCGGATTCCAGGATGTTTTTTTCGAAAGGGTCACTGTTGATTTCCTGACCCATCTTCGTGGAGTCTTGGGGCCCTTGTTTTCGGCGGAACGTTAAACTATAATTCTTCTTCTTACTTTTGTTTTACTGAATCTTTTAGGAAACAACATGACCATAATAGTTCTCAGTAATTTTAGTTAATCATAGAACTAGTTAATGTAAGTGTGGGAAAACTTCACTCTTCTCAAGTAGCTGTGTTTTTAGACTTCAGGTTTGGAATTAGAACAGTGTAGAATAACTACACTGTCACTTCCTTTCTAATTGATTTTGTGAATTCGTGAAAGAGAGAGAATTAATTCATGTACTTTATTTATTCTCTTACTGCATTGGGATGCTTGAAGAGAAGACGACGTAGACGGTGTCTCTTTTAGTTCCTCTTTGCACCTAAAAGGAGTTGTGAAAACTGAAAATTCGATTTTAATTTTAACTATTTGTTCCCTGTACCTGAACTGCTCCAAATCGCAGTTGTTCAGCCTGTCGTAGGGTGATGATTTCATGAGCAGAAGCAGGCTAATTGATTTAATGTAATTAATGCAGTATTCCAGCAATCCCCGATTTTAGGTAAATAATCACTGCACTCATTTAGCTTTTACTTTTTCCAGAATTTCTTAATCTCGACAGTTTTTAAAGATTTACTTAATGAGTCTTTACAAAATTGTAGCTGTTAATTTCTTGAGATGCTATGCAAAATGATATTTAAATCTATGTCTAAAGCTGCGACGTTGATGAAGGAGAACTGGGAAACGCTTTTAATCTAATCTGAATGGCCCGCGCAGCACTTTCAGTTTTAATGAGGTCGTTCGGAGCGAACTGCGTATGAAGTACCTTCTGCGAGCAGTTATAGCGTGGTGTTTCTGTGCATTCATCAGTCGTGTTAACCATGTAGATTTTCTCACTGCATGAACACAGTTGATCCTCCACACAGATTTTTCTCGTCATTGCGAGTTCCTTATAACGTATTTGAGCAACATTTAATTGGTACCTTCGCGATATGAAATACAAGGTTATGTAAGACTTCGTTTGCTGACGTTTCTGGGAGTTGCAACGATGCTGGAGAAGCAAGTACTTTTCCGTCTTGTACGATTCCTAATTTTAATTCCATACACTTGGATCTTCATCTTCCTTCCTTCAGACTGTTTACTTCTGACAGGGTACAGCCGAGGCTTTCTGCACGAGATGTCATCCTTGGATCTAGTTCGGCAAGCTTATTACAGGAATACAATCTAAAAGCACGACACCATGCTCCACAGCAAAACTACTATAGCACAATATTGCATACACAATATGATGCACACCTCAAACAACGTTATGAGAATTGCCACATTAACTGACACGGATACATACGAAGTTTGCGATCACAGAACGAGTGAACTGTAGTGTTATCACAGAACAGTTAAACTTTGTCTCTGTTGTTCGAAATTATGTATCATAAAATAGACAGAGTAGAAAACATCGGTAGTTCGAAACTAAAGCCATAGTAAAGTAAATGAAACAGCAGCAGCTACTCCGGTTCCATATCTGACCTACCGAGAAAGAAAACCATGGCTGATTTTTAGCAAAGTATCTCCAGTTATGTGAACAAATCTCTACTCTCAGATGTTTGTGCATACGAAAATCACCATAGGGCAAACGTCTTTAATCATGAGAAACCTACATATGTGTCCTTAAAGATTAATGATACGTCGCACCAAAGCAAATACGGGTACTCAGTACTCCGTATACGATGCGTTGTAGGTGGATCTTACTTTGTATAAAGACAATAACTAGCTGGACGATATGAAAAATATGCATAAGTCCTTCTTTTACGTGGGAAGTAATATGTGCGATATTTTTGTGCTAATTGTAACTGGACGAATGTTACAGAATATGTTCGCTGTCATTCACTCTTACCGAAACAGTAATGGAAAATCCCACAGTGTTGAGGCAGTCTGCAAGTGATAAGCGTAGTTGTCATCGTTCTTCTAACGTGATGGTTACAGAAGAAAAAACTTCTGAATCTTGGTTCTGCAAAACCAGTCTTCAGCATCCAAAGCTTCAATGTTCAAATTAATTTCTTCTAGCAAACAGTTCTTTCTTTTGTTTAGAGATTAGGCATATGTTTCGAGATGTATACTGCAGTTTGAAATGACGAGCTTAAAAAGGTTCTGTGATCGATAAGACTACGAGCATTGTCGTCCAAGAAGAAACACTGGAGCGGAAGGTTTCGCTTGGCTTGGGTTTCATAGCAGCCCTGTGTGGGTAAGTGTTCGCAGAACCTCGTTGTATGATGTTACTCAGGAGCGTACCATTTAAATTCCAGAAAAACAGTCTCAACAACTTCCGCATTTGATTGCTGAGTTCTCGACTTTTTAAGGCTGCGCTGCTGCTGACGATGATGTCGATGAATGTTACTAGAGTTTCAGTGCCTTTGTGTACTCTTCCACTCTCGCCTTCGAAATATTTTATGCCAAGTTTCCAAACGAAAAACAGTTACGTGAGACAGTCTTCGAGAATGTTTCAATATTTGGGCTACTGAACAATAAATTATTTCCTTAAATTCGGAATAATATCGTTTGTCATGTTAATAGAGTATCCTAAGTGTCCTGAGTCTGTACGTGCTACCACTTGAGCGTGGTTGTTAAACATGACTGTTCATCTGCTCAGTTCTTTACCGTGGAATACGAATGTTCTTTATTCGTCATTTTCTGGAGCTATGATTATAAGACCTCTGCTAGTTAAATTTCCATGTCGCTGTTTATTATTTCTGCTCCTATAAAAGACAGTGTTCATAAACTTTCTACTTGTCATGCCGATACCATTAATACACAGGAGATGTACTACAAGTTTTGACATAGTAGCACGTGATTTAGAACACCTAATTCTTTGTATGCCTGTCGTAAAATTATTATGGTAAGGAATAAGAGAGTTTTATTTGGAGATAAGAGATCTCCGGATACATTTTCAGGCAGATGGTAGTAGTTATGACCTTGAAATAAGGCAACGTACATGTGAATTCGGACAAGCATCATTTGTAGTAATAACTTACTGTAGCAACAGTACGTCTAGTAACATTTCTGGCCAAAATTAGGAAGCTATCCACGTCTAATGATTCCGTGCGCTGTTGCAGACGTAGAAAAATAATCCATCTAGATAAATACGGAGAAATATGGTGCAGCACATTGTACTAATTGAAAGAGCAAACCTTCGTGCTCCCAGAGTGACTAAGAGAGCGGTGGAAAAGATAAAAATAAGATGAATTAACAAGTATTTATAACTCGATCCTTTTGAGTGTGAGCACGAAGTCTTAGTCAATACGCAGTCGGTAGATTGTAAGTAATGTTGTAGGTAGAAGTTACATAGGATGACGATACATTTACGTGTTGTAAATACTTCTTAATGCTACCTACAAAATGAAAGTTGTTTCTAACATTTCATCAGGATTGAATACTCTGTCAACAGCTGAAATCAGTGCAGTCAGTTTGATGTGTGCCCACGTTCAGATATTTCTCTCTTTGATTTGTCGCAGAGGCAGTATAATACGTTTGTTTACTCAGCTGAATACTGCAGTCTCCCGGGGTGCTGCAGCAAGTAGTCACAACTTCCGTGTGAATTCACTGCCAAAAGCTGAATTCCGCAACAGGAGTTGGACCCTGCCCAGTTGTTTAATCCACTTCTCACAAGCGCTTAAATACTGAAGCACGCGCTTCTCTCTCTCTCTCTCTCTCTCTCTCTCTCTCTCTCTCTCTATCGTGTGTGTGTGTGTGTGTGTGTGTGTGTGTGTGTGTGTGTGTGTGTGTGATAGAGATAGAGATTTAGATAGAGATAGAGAGAGAGAGAGAGAGAGAGAGAGAGAGAGAGAGAGAGAGAGAGAGAGAGAGATTGGGGAGAGGACTTTATGATGATGACAAATAATAAATGAAGACAAAAGTGTCGCTTTCCTTACCAGACTCAACAGATGGAGCATTTACGAGACCATGGAATAATGGTGACATGAATACATATATTTAATGACACACAAAAATGTAAAATTTTCTATTTCGTTGTAACATAACAAACCGTATCCCTTCCAAGAGGCAGGAGATGATGGAATTATTGTTACATGGGTTATGATATTTACCTATTTGTAATTATCAGTCATAACTATTTTGGGGACATAGTGAATTTGGCGGGTGCTTGACATTCTGTTTATTTATTTATTCCTGATACATATACAGGTCCGGTACCTTGAAAGCACTGAGGACGTCAATTTTTATAACTACACATCAACCTAACAAGTTCAAATGGCTCTGAGCACTATGGGACTCAACTGCTATGGTCATTAGTCCCCTAGAACTTAGAACTACTTAAACCTAACTAACCTAAGTGCATCACACACATCCATGCCCGAGGCAGGATTCGAACCTGCGACCGTAGCAGTCGCACGGTTCCGGACTGCGCTCCTAGAACCACGAGAACACCGCGGCCGGCCAACCTAACAAGTGACTAACTAAGGTTTTTCTTCTTTCTGTAATTACGATTATTGCTTGCATCCTGATCTATACACGACTCACAATAATAATAATAATAATAATATAACCTGATGAGTATATTAACTTTTAATATATAGAAAAATCAAGGTAGTTTCATCGTAATCAAAAATAAGAAACAATAGGGCCTTGTTTCAAGCATTTAAAATCTGTCATTGCAATGTTCTTATCAACTAGTTTAAGTGTATTTCGTATCGCCCAGAGTGGGCAGCGCCGTGCGCCATTTAAATGCTTCTATACTTGCAGAAAAGGATCTAACGCTCCGCCACGGCGAGCGTCCCTTCTAAAGATTGCATCTCTTCGATACTATACTGAAATACACGCATATAAGAAAGCCGCACCACCAAAAAATAACTATTATGGAATAATGATTTCGAGAGTACATTTGTCTAGGTAACATATTTAAGTGATTAACATTGCAAGATCACAGATTAATGTAAGAGCGAGATACGCCATTGCAAATGTGAAATGCTCGTACATTTGTAACCGGTGTAACCGCTAGAATGTTGAATGCAAGCATCCAAACGTGCAGGCATTGTGTTGTACAGACGCCGGATGTCAGTTTGTGGGAAGGAGTTCCATACCTGTTCGTAGCACTTGATCATTCAATATAGAGACAGTGAATGCTGTTAGTGGATGATGCTGAAGTAGTCGTCCGATGTTGTGCCACATGTACACAACTTGAGACAGATCTGGTGATCTAGCAGACCAAGGCAACATGTCGACACTCTGTAGAGCATGTTGGGTTACATCAGCGGTATGTGGGTGAGGGTTATCCTGTTGGAAAACATCCCCTGGAATGCTGTTCATGAATCGCAGTACAACTGATTTAATCACTGGAGAGACGTATAGTTCTGCAATCAGAATGCGTGAAATAACCGCGAGAGTGCTCCTGCTGTCATATGAAATTGCTCCCCAGACCATAACTCTAGGTGTATGTCCCGTGTGTCTAGCACAGGCTGATTGCAGGCTCTCAACTGGCAACCTCCTAAACAACAAACGGCCATCAGTTGAACCGAAGCAGAACTTATCTTTCATCAGAAGACGCCAGAAACCCCCATCGTTCCCTCCAAGAGCTGCCACTTGTACCACTGAGGTAAAAGATGTATCAGTGGTTTGGGGCTCGTGGAATGCAAGTTACAGGGCGTCTGGCTATAAGCTCTCAGGGAAGTGGCCGATTTGTAACAGTTTGTTGTGTCACTGTGGTACCAACTGTTGCTCAAATTTCTACTGAAGATGCAGTACGATGCGCTAGAGACATACGCGTAAAGTCGATGGTCTTCCCTCTCGGTACTGCCACGTGGACGTCTGGAACCTGGTCTTCTTGCGACCATACGTTCTCGTGACCACCGCTACCAGCGATCATGTGCAGTAGCTGCATTCCTGCCAAGTCTTTCTGCAATGTCTTAGAAGGAATATCCAGCTTCTAGTAGCCCTATTACACGAACTCGTTCAAACTCAGTTAGGTGATGATAATTGCGTCTTTGTCGTCCTAGAGGCATTCTTGATTAACCTCACCTCACCGCGTCCAATCTCAAAGAGAACTAACACTCCGTGTATTTAAAGCAAACCCGATTTGCAGCCGCAAAGTGACGCTACTAGTGCTAACAGTTTTTGTTCATCTGTTGCCCGTAGTGTAAATTTTTCAAACCCATGTAGAGCTACGAGAAGATGCACAATCTGGTATAGTCTGATTTTAAAAGTTCTTTGCACAGTAGGTTCCCTAAGCCAAAATTTGCTCTATATGCCGTTGCAATTCTTGCCTTGTTCTCCATTTCTATTCTATTTTGTTCTGTTCGCTGAACACGCTTTCCAAATACACTGCCAGAGAAAAAATTCTACACCCTCAAGGACAATGCCATTTCACTGATAGGAGATGTGACAAGTAGTTCATCATTGCAGGAGGTGTGATAAATTTAGAGCAAAGAAACAGAAATGTCTCAGTAAAGGAGGCCCAAACAGTCGCATTAGTACCTATTGAACTCCACTCTAGTGGGAACGCATGCGTGTATTCTCTGATGCAGATGATCGTAAACAGCTGAATGGCGTCCTGCGATAGATTGTTGCAAGCTCCTTCCACCTTTCGCTGTATTTCGGTGATAGTTGCGCCGATTATGGAAAACTAATAAGTTTCCGTTTCACCGTGTCTGACACGTTGTCAACTGGCGAGAGATGGGGTGATCGTGTTGGCGATGGCAGGTCTTGTGCATCATGGAAAGCACGTTGAGTCGTAGCAACCGTATGTGGACGTGCTTTGCCCTGCTGGAAAAGCTCATTTTACTGTCGAACAAATCGCTAGGGTGACAACATTTGTAGTATAGAGGGCACTGGTTACTTTACCCTCCAGAAACATAGAACATAATTTCGAATTGTAACTGATGGTCCCCCACACCATGAAGTGTGGGGTCGGAACTATACGCGTTTGGGGAAGACACTCCAGAATAGGTCAACAGACAGTGATCTCATCACTGAAGACGGTAGTACCATTCAAATCTCCAGCTGACTTTTTCATGACACCAGAGTAGCCGTGCTTGGCGATGTGATACCACTGGTAGCCTGCCCAGAGTTAACAGTCATCTTAGTCTTGCTGCAAGGAGACGGTTTCCAGTCACTCATGGTGACACATCAGGTGAAGCATGAGCTCAGATTTCTTCTCTAATTGATATTCCGTCTGCCACTGCTGATCTCGCAGTTCGTCGACCTTCCTATAAATCTGTGTAACGTGTACGTCTAGAACCTGATTCACTGGGGCGATAATGTTCCAGAGACCAGTGCTGAAAGTAGGGATCCCTTCACCGATGTATTGTGCTCAACATGTGCAGCAGCTCGCTGGTACATCTGTCCAGCTTCCTGCACGCCCGCAATACGATCCAATTCAATTGTCTGATGTTTTTCAATAGGAGTACGTGTTTGTCGATGGGGCATGGTTGTACCCGAGAATGCATGTTGCAGACACTGTTTACCTCTAAACTCAGCACATTTACTGCCTGCAGAGCCATAATAGACGACGCACAGGCAGGCCTCTAGAGCACCATCTTATTGCCGATGACCATGACATATGAATTAATAACATTACAAGCTGTCATTATGCACGTGCAGTAGCCTGGTGTCACTGAACACAGTCCTTGAGACTACTGCATTTTTTTTTGCTGGCAGTGTATTTAAATATGTCTGCTATTTAAAAATGAATTCATCAGGTATCGTGGGGTACCATCATTGTGTGCCTTGTTCATACAATGTACTTTTGTCCCCTTGTTAATTTGTAAGCGTTCTTCCCTTACAGCATGTCGTGAGCTGAAGCTTATCTTTGCTATAACTTGATAGAACCACATTGTCCTCATAAGCAAGCCGACTTTTGTGTTATTACTCAGTCTTCTTCGAACTGGGCTTAATTTTTTGAGTCAGTAAATTAAAAGGTATCCGAGATAATGCAGCTTCCTGTCTGAGACCATAACTTCAAAATGCCCGTGCGTCTTTTTATTGATCTTTACTCTCCCATACGTTTCCTCTAAACACGTCTCTACTAAACTTATTACATCTTCACCTGGTTGGTTGTTCTGCAGTTCACACACAAGTTTCTGGCAGATTTCCTTCCACATCCTTTCCTAATCAGATTGGACTGGTGATCTCGCTGTTTGGTCCCCATCCCCAAATGAACGAACCAGCCATCTTCTGTGTTTCCTGATGGGTTCAATAAATGTATCAAATCGCTCTGAGCACTATGGGACTTAACTGCTATGGTCATCAGTCCCCTAGAACTTAGAACTACTTAAACCTAACTAACTTTAGGACATCACACGCGTCCATGCCCGAGGCAGGATACGAACCTGCGACCATAGCGGTCGCGCGGTTCCAAACTGTAGCGGCTAGAACCGTTCGGCCACCGTTGCCGGCGACTAAATGCATTAATATTTTCTATTTGCTTTTATTCCATACCTACCTGCGTTCCTTCTATTTCTGTACTGCGATATGTACAGTTTTTGGGTTAACTGTATAAACCCTCGGTCATTTTAGTAGGGGTATTCATCTACAGTCGAAGCTGACGCTTGTGTCTATTGTCATGAACATCGTAGTCATCTGTGAGTAGAGCGATGATTAGTACTCTTGTCAGAAGGTTTCCGACCAGACACAAAATAACTCTTCATCATACGAGGAGTGTATATTCTTCTTCTTCTTTTTCGTCTATAAAGAATAATGGAAAAGAACATCTGAGTTTTGTTACATGACGATTAGTCCGACGTTAGGAAAGGTAAAGGAGCCAATTAGGCAGTCCTGCAATAATCATATTGTTTCTCATTCAAACGAATAATACTGTTAAACAAATATTTGTGAGTAATGGCGTGAAACTGAGTCCCCGTTCACCAACAATGTGGCGTCTACCGTGTTTGACGCTCATACATACTGCCGCGTTGATCTCAATCCGTCTGGTATACTCCCACATTGTGTCTTGTGGAAGCCTTCCGAAGCCACGGGTCCCGTGCTGGAGGGCGATAGGCCGTGTTGCAGGTGAGGGAGCACTGCCGGGGGGGGGGGGGGGGGGGGGGGCGAGCAAGGGAGACGTTACGGGAGAGGGAGCTGCCTCCGCGCCACCCCCTCGTATACTGAGTGGTCGCGGCGGGCAGCGACACCGTAAATAACAAGGCCCACAACTGCCAACTATGTTCTTCACCTTGCGCTTCCCATTCCCGAGAGAGGAGTAGGCCGCGGCTTCTTCCCGGAATGAAACTGATCCTCTAGCGTTTCCTATATTTCAGGTCGCTGACTGAGATCTGTTTTAAACTCCCTTGTCGCTTGTAAAAGTTAAATACTCTAATCGCAGCTAAGAAGTACTATTGAAACTACATATCACTGAGATTTTGTCCGTTATGCTGTAATGTGTAACTGTATAAAGATCCATTTATAAGGAACAAAATTACTTTTCTGTCGATACTCACAAACGTGGCTTAAGATGAACATTACCATAGCCCATTAATAGAACTGACAGCCTGTAGGGGAATCTACACTGACTTCGGTGTAATGAATTTTGTGTCGAACTGTCTGATGTTATTGTACGGTATGCTCTAAAATTCCACTTTCAAACCTCTAGAAGGAACTGAATAGAAATTACAGGACGAGGAATACCCCCTTTCCTTGGGCTATTGATTTTTTCTATAACTAATTTTTGGTATCAGGTGCTACTAATTTTTAGTTACGCATCCAAATCAAAAGCAAAGGAAAGGAAGCACTAAATGAATAATGAATACACATTACTGTGCAATAAAACACTCTTTGCCACAATTGAGGAACTATACAAGTAACACTCACACCAAAGTTTCTCTCTCTCTCTCTCTCTCTCTCTCTCTCTCTCTCTCTCTCTCTCTCTCTCTCTATATATATATATATATATATATATATATATATATATATATATATATATAGCGGCACAGCAAGGCTACGCTGAGCTATTCATGCTTCCGAGGTATCCGAGGTATGCTCCGTGACACTTTGGTTAATGAAAAATGGACTACCAGTGTCAATCGCAATAAAACATTTATTTCAATGGTTACCGGTTTCGACGCCTCATCGGACCCCCTGTACCGTGATAATAGGCGATAGACGTGACTGGAGCAGGTTTTATGATTCCACGAATGTCAATTGCTGTTGACGTTAGTGGAGTCATAACACCTGCTCCGTTCACCGCCACAGCCCATCATCATGGTGTAAAACGTCTGAGGATGGCCACATTATGACTTAAACCGGTAACCATTGAAGTAAATGTTTTATTGCGGTTGAGACTGTTTGTAATACATTTGTAAAGTACTTTAGACAGACCGCCGTTTCACCACGAGAAATATTCTAAAAAATTATTTGTTTCGTGTTGAAAGTGTTGGTGATTGCATATTACAGAATTTTCCACAGTTTTAGAGGCAATTGCATGAAAACAAAAGTAACTGAGGTATCAAACCGAATAATTCATAATTAGTTTGAAACGAGTCACTCTTATTCTATATCTCTGAAATCTCATTGATATACTTAAGGTTCATCCAAAATAGAAGTTCCTTTCATATATTTATTGACAAAGTGCAAGTACGGAGTTTCAGTGAATTGATTAAAACACAGCAGAAGGTAAAAGTATGCACACGTGACATGGGCGAATTCAGCGGGAGGTAAAGTATGTACAATTGACATGGACACCGTGTGGATAGGCTTCATCATTTTCGGTGCACTCGACTATGAAAAGCCACAGTGATCATTAAGTGAACTATACAGGATCATCAAGGCCGTAACCAGTTCTTTACCACGCATGTGTTGACATGGCTCTGTGTCTTTGCGTAGATATTGGTTGTGGATAACAGTGTGAAGACAGATGGCGAAATACCTCTTTTTTAACGTAACCTCCATTTGCCATTTCGCAAGCGTACAAAATCAACACGACGTGTAGCAGAGAGTTTGGAAAGTCTAAAAACAATCTACTTGCTTTACTGTATGGTTTCCTAGCTCAGTTGTGCGTATGTAGTCGCAAAATCCGTTTATCTCGAAAGACCGATTGTACAGAAGTGCAGGCTTCACAAATAGATGGCCTTGATGAGTGGTAGAACTACCGCTTCTCCATATTTTAAAATCACTTTTATTCGGGTCTAACGGTTCGAAGTTCGATAATTTCCTTATAGGACATAAGCCAGGGCAAACACACTGTTACTTTCTTTAACCGTACTTTACGACTGTAGGATTGACTTAATTATGAAGACAAAAAGAGAATCTAAATTAGCAAAGTAGAGGAGGAGAAAAAGAATAGTAGACTGAAGAGAGGATGAGACAAGAAATGTAGAAAAAATGAGGGATAGATGCCCGTATAATGGTGAAAATGAAAAGGCGACTTAAAGTTGAGAGTAGAGCATAACGGCGTAAGGTAGCGCGTTGCCAGGAGCTGTTGTGACATAGTCACGAACATTAGATGACTGCTCTGTTAGCTTTCTCCAGGCCTAATTGATTTTTTTCGATCATCGTGGAAAGCATAGCCCCGTGGAGCAGTCGCTCTGGAGATGCGGTAGTGTGTGACAGCATACACGAAGGGTAGCGTCGCGTCCGGCTGCCTCCTGGCATGTGCGCGCATCGGTTTCCGATCGCGGTCCGCGGTCCCGGCGAGCACGCGGTCCCCTGCATGCCCTCGAGCGCTCGCCGACCCTCCGCCGTCTGCGGCCACGAGCCACGCAGTCGCCTCGCGGACATGGACGCGCAAAGCGTCTGAACACTCGCTACCGGGTGCCTCCAATATAATTCAATTGGTCGAGTTTCCGGTGTTCTAGGCGGAAGTCGGCAAAACTTTACTGCCACCTCCACAGGTGTCATAGCTGAAGGTAAGCTTCGAGTAATAGTCACATCACTCTCGTAAAATACGTGTATTAGTTTTACTGGAGGAATATTCTCTTAGGTATTCAAGGTCTTGTATGGCTATAAGACCAATGCTATAAAAGCTGTGTTCAGCCATGTACCAGTAAGACAACGAAAAAGGTTAATACCATTCAGGGTCGAATAGATCTTGAAGTAATGCTGTGACTGAATGTGGGAGAAGGAGCGCTGTTGACTTGTAGTTGCTCGCCAGCATTGCCCTGTGATTTGTTGCCTTCATCTCTTCTAGTCTTTGTAGCACTTGAATAGAATCAGTCATGTAATAGGTTAATTTTGCACGCTGCACTGTGTTTCTTTTTAAGTGTACTAAATAGAAATACTACTTCCCTTAGCGGTGGTTACCACTCTCTGAACCCTCCTTTAAGGAGAGCGTTGTCTGTCTGAGAACGCATCTCACAAGTCCCCGTTATACGCTCCGAATTTCTTTGTTTAAAAGAATCGCTACAGAGTCGGCTTTAGACCAAGCCAGGAAAGTGAACGTAAGGGCATTTGCTACTAAATGAAGAAAATATGTGAGACAATCGCTAGTTAACAGATAAATGGGTACAGTAGGTTAGAAAGGAAAAAGTAGAACTTCCCTTAGACGTCGAGATCATCAGAGATGACTTTAGACAAAGAGAGACGTTGAAGTTAGTAGCGAACTTAATTGAAGGAACACGCCTAGAATAAAAATGTCGCACCTTCGGAATTAGACTTACGTGAATTGCGGTGTCGTAGCCAATACGCCCGAGAGAGAAAGAGAGAGAGAGAGAGAGAGAGAGAGAGAGAGAGAGAGAGAGAGAGAGAGAGAGAGAGTAGTCTGGCAAAAGTGTGGAACAGTTCATTGCTTAACATGGTAGTAACTGAATCGGTCAATTTTTATTGCATCCAGATACGGAATTAATTTAGATCTGCAGTAACAAGGCTAGAAGTGATTTACAGTGGAAAGGTTAGTAGACAATCAACGGTACTAAGTTTGTTATGTTGCTATTTCATAGAAGGCACACTTGTTATTGTAACAGTAATGATTTTGCTTTTAATGCGTTTCTTTTGACCAAATCCACCAGTCTAAATTTGTTTTAAAATAGTAACGTAAATTCATTGCAAGTGTGTATTCTACGCATATTTGAGACCTTTCCATCTGAACGTACCGCTCTTACTGCCTCAGCAACTTAATATTCCTGTTAAAGCTTTATGTTTATACAGTTCAAGTAATGTAGTAAAATTGTGGTTAACTTGTAAGTTAGTAAGAAAATATGTTGTCTTTCGTCACAACTTTCGTAGCTGTAACAGTAATTCCGATGCAATTGTAATACAGGAAAACAGTCGTAAGACATATCTTTCCGTACTAAATTGCATGGAAATTTATATTTTGGATGATCATTCTTTAGACAGGACCTTACATATTTCGTTTACAGTTCCTAGCAGATATAATATGTACTTTTGCTGTAATGGTAACGTCGTCCCTGCCTAAATGTTATGTACAACGAGAAGCTCTGTTATAGATCATTAGTGAACCAGAGGACATACATTTAGTCGGTCTGCTGAAATTATGTCCCGTGAAAATTAGTTCTTAGAAAAATAAACTGAATATACAGACGTTCGTGACGTTGTTGTGTAACAGAACTAAAATTCCTGTGGGCGTTAGAAATGCATTTGGTTCAGCAACCATCACTTTCAAATAGTATGAATTAATATTATCAGTATTATCGTTGGTATTGTTCCTGTTTATGTAGCTTGCCACTCCTAGCAGCTATGCTGATTTCATTTCGTTAAAATAATAATCTCCTATGTTTAAACAATGTTTTTCCGTGTTACCGACAATATTAATGCGGTCCACCACATTTCTGATGTAATATGGCGGTACACAACAAGTTAGCTCTGCAAATGTATGGAAGTGCATAATTATTCGGGTGCTATGTGGGTATTGTACAATTGCATAGGTGTTTCCTACGACGGCAGTACATGCGTCGTGCATCTGCTTCACGTTGTTTTCGGAACAGGAAGAACATGTTATGTGCGTTCTATGACAACGATCTCTTAAATATAGTTAATTTTGCAAAGAGATTTGCCGTTAATCCCAGCCCCGTTGTGGTTGCTGTCTGTCTGTTGTAAGCTATCTAGTGACCGTCTGACGAAATGGGTTATTTACTTGGCTAACTGCGAAGTATTTCACCTGAAAGTCGGTTAATCCATTAACCTAGCAGGAATATAACAAAAAATCTTTGCATTGAAATTTACGCCATACTTAATAGAGGAAGTCGTTTTTTATCTTGGATTTGCTGTCAATAGTGTAAATATGAAATTGGCTGTTGCAGTCCAGTCTTCGAAATGGAATTAGCATCACAGTTGTTGCAATTGTATTCACTGACAGGCTATCGATACGCGTGGACTGCACGCCATGCTGGCTCATACCTGCACCTATTGACATCTCACGAGAGATATCTACTGATTACTGCAGATCAATAATCAGTTTAAACTATTTCTTAATTCAGATTTCACTCGGGCAACCACTGGAGTGCAGATGCCGGAAAAAGAAATTACGCGGAAGTAATAACATCTTCTGATTGCTGCAACTAATCGATGCGAAATTCGTAAAAAGTCATATTGAGCAAACTGAAACTATTAAAGGAGTCGCGATTTTTTTCTGAAGTCCTTGTTTCAGATTATGCGGATTAAAAAAAATGCAAAATAACTTCAGAGAATAACCCTTAGCCAAGTAAGTGTACTTGTTACGAAACTACGAATGTGAAGAAATATTATTGTCCTTTATCAATATTGAAGGGAACACGCATGGCTTTTGAGGCAGTGCTGTTGTAATCAGCAGGAAAAGGATATAATAGGAAAAACTGTTTTGTGTCACTGGTTTTTCGTGATTTATGGGAAGCGCAGGTACAGAATTTCGCTGCCAGTTCTAGCATCGTCCCTGTAGAATCAAGAAGGAAACTTCGTACAGTGGAAACCAATATGGTAAATACGAAAATACGCAACGCTGCCATTAATAGAAAGCGTTAACACATTACAAACCTTGGACGGATTATAGGAAGATACTATTCCCGTGTCAACGGAATAGAAGCGTAACCATCGGAGAACCAAATGCTTAAAAAAGAAAAAGCACATTCCGAAATTTAAAAATTGGATCACTTTAGAGAATTTGTACTCTTTCGTTGCTTTCTAGAAAAGAAGAGAGATTCTTCTAGACGGAACAACCAGCTCACGCACGCCAAGTGTTTTACTGTAAGTTTGTTGGCCTTAGAGGTGTATGAGTCATGTTGGTGAGTTAACTGAAGATAATCTATCGAATTTAGTAAATTTGTTAACAAAGTATTAGAATTTCTAACATTAATGTGTCTGGTGTCATAATATTAGGAAACCCAGAACGAAAATAGAAAAATCTCACTGACTTCACAGTTCATTGTAACGGACAAGCGTTGTGTACTCGATAGTTACTAAACTAGAAGGAAGGGAAGAAGATGAAAAGGAATAATAAGAAGACGAAGAAGAAGCCGCAGTAGCAGTAGCACTAAGAAACCTCCGTGCAACTCTTTGCTCGTGGTGATATTCAGTATGGGAAAGTCGCGTGCAAGAGTGTGCCGCTTGGTGCAGTTGACCTCTACCCATAAACATAAATAACACAATTCTCACAAATACTCGAAAAGACCCTTTACAGTTGATTACTTTGTTGGCGATGAATTCCAGGGAATAGAAGCGTAAGATGTTTAGAAGTCTGCGTCTACAGCGACTTGAAGTAGGAAAACATCGTAAAATGTAATTTGCAAGAAAGTCACAATCAATAAATGGATGAATCTAACGTAACTCACCCTCTTTCGATCAGTTCATGAGTAATACTCGTCTGTATTGCACTTGTGACTTGTAGAATTAGTGAAAGAGGCTGAGAAAATCCAAAGAATAGCTGCTGGTTTCTTTGCTGGTTCATTCAGTGAGCACCAGATCGTTATGAATACGCTTACGTCACTCCATTGGCAGACGCTTCATACGGGGAGTGCATCACGGGGAGGTTCACTGTTAAATTTCCGAGAGCGTAGTTCCGAAAAGAGTCATGCGGTATGTGCTTTCTCATATATACATTTCGCGAAATGACCCAGAAAGTAAAATCAGATAAACTAGAATTCTTATGCGGGTTTACTGACAGCCTTTATTCATGTGTCCAATTTACGAATAGAACAGGAAAGATAGAAGCAGATAATACCCAGTCACGTACCGTAGATTAACTCGCTGGCTGTAGATGTTGGTGAATATGTGTGTGAGAAAGTGCCGTCTGGGGTGGCGTAATTTTCTGTGTCTGTGTACCGCTATAATGTAAGGGGAAAAATGTGCTCATGCTTAGAGCCAGTTACAATAAGCTGGATTTCGTATATGTTGCTGATAACTCTTATTTACAAGGGAAAGGACGCTAATTGCATCTTCCATTGGGCTGTCACCACAAACCGATACGAAACTAGCTTACCATCTGATACTGGTAAGTTACCTTCGTGCACTGGAGCTACATACTTCATCGCTTTCACCTTTTTAGGGTTTTCCGAACACAGAGAACAGGATTAGCGGGTAAGAAAAAAGTGGAGTGGAAGGAACTACTCAATGGTTTTGTTTCCAGCCGACTTGGTCTCTTGTATGAACTAGAGCTTTCCGAAGAGGAAGTTTTTCTATAACACTGAGCAGACTTGGCACTTCAGAAGGAGAACAGAAAGTTTCTTTAATGCTATCATGCAGAGCATTATGACTTCATTTGTACACTAGAACTTGACAGTGATTCTTCCTAAATTTTAAAACACTGCATCCCCCGGTTTTTTGGGCGATAAGTTGATTATTTCGCTTTCACCTACGGATTGCGATAAAGACATCCTTGATATATGCTGCATTTGGAGATATATTATCGTACAATAAAATGAAATTTAGAACGCTGTAAGTGACGCAATGCTGTCGCTGCTCATATTATAAAAAACAGTTGTCTGTTGGAATTTTTATTCCTTGGCTATGTTTTCGCAGCATGTTAACATAAATTTCCTGATTCATGAATTTACTTCCGTATGGATTTTGGGTAAGATGAAATGTTGAAGATGGACCAACACTTGACGCGCTTCGCATATTAAGCGCGTTATTCATTGGCTCGTTGCATTGGATATATCTTCAGAAATCTTTACCCAGCTCCTAGTTGCGCCTGAGGATTGTCTCAGTGAAAGTGTGAAATTTTTCGGTAAACATTCGGATAAGCTTTTTCTGTTCATTAAATATTTCATATAACCCACAGAATCGACAGCTTCAAGAAAGTTCACGATTAACATACCTAGGACGATGCTCTCATTAGAGACTAAGCACAAGGTCGGACTGGATATGGCTGGAAATAGGCATAGCCTGGTGAGGTCTGACGTAGAGAAACCATTTACAGCTTTAGTGCAGATGACACGATTAAAATTTGAAGCCTGCTTCCGGAATGCTAGACTAATACTGTAACTACTGAGCTACTTTGCCTTCAGTGACGATGCAACATGAAGCTGACGATAATAGTGAGAACGACAATCAGAAGAAAACCTAGAAAAGGCTCAATTTTTGTTTCTGCTCAATTAGGGAAGCGGTCACAATTCTAACATTTCACACACATCACTATGAGTTAGTAACCGAAGGTACTAGCAGATGCGGTGTTCCGAAAAACTTGTGAAGGGTTCCAGAATAATTCCACCAATATATTCGAGCATGGTCAAAATGTATGCTAGTATTTTAACGTGTCATTTGCAATCGTCTAGGGCCGTGTTTTCGCAAAGGCGGTATCTGATTCGAAAAAAACTGAGGCAGTAAATATATCTTCATTTGAACCTAACCTGACAGGTGAACGCACCTTCGGACATGACCTTAGCAATCATCAAACCAAAAGTCAGTCAACATCTATAGTTGTTTCCACGAATTGTTTTCAGGCCCCAGGGATATACGACATGATTCTGTCGGTAACGAGGGGTTGCTTCTTCGATTTTTACGAATACACAAGTGTCTTATATATACAATAATAGCAACTTACGTTGAATATTGTGATTGGTCCTGCTTCACGCATAAAGTTTAGAGTTTTTCCGATGACGTCAAGTCTTCTCGCAGTGCCATAAATCGTAAACAATACATGTGATAAATCCTGCTAAGAGACATCGCGCTACCAGAGAAGAGTTGTTAGCGGGAGGGAAGGGATGGAAATTGAAAATGCAGACATTTGATTTCTGTAGTTCAGGTCTTACTGGCTGAAATGCCTGAATTTGTGGAGTTACTTGGAACATGGTGAATAAAATCTTCTGCCCATGCCGGTAAAATATCTTTATTAAAAAGTCACCACTGATTTCGCATCAATTAAGATTCATCTTTAGATGATCTGTACAAGAAATGAAAACATTACGTAATTCCAGTGACTTGAGAATAAAATGGGTATTATCGCAAAGCCCTATATATCAATGAAAGCTGTGTACTCACAGGTTTTTAAACAATCACGCCGTGGTAGATTGCTTAGAACCATGTCACATTGTTCATCGTCAAGACGGAAACAGATAGCAAGTTAAAAGCGGTAGTCTATGATTAAACACACGAAATCTATGAGTCATCAGCAGCCCTCCTAGATTTAAGAGCCAACTTGTGAGCATTCTGTGCTGGTAGTGATGTTCAACGTTTTGTATAGATTTCTGAGAAAGTTGCAAAAAACAATTTGGAGGCAGTATATCACTGTTAGCGGTGTACGTTTTCCAACTTGGTATCGGGCCTCGGAATGTTTCTGAGAGCAATTAAAATGTTGCCGGCATTAATCATGGTACTGGAGACGTTATTATTTTAACGCTGGAATTTGGTTCAAAGTGAGGTTCGCTAGCAATACTATGACTATTTCACATGTATAGCAGTTTCGAGATTGCTTCTAGTACGCCGATAAAGGTTCGCTTGCTAATAAGTTACGTAAATTATCTCGCGCACTTTACGGTACTAGGAGCACGTGGATTCTGGCTGTGGACACGTGAGATTTCGAGCAACACCGTGGCATCACAGAGGACGATTCGAAGGAGTGTTTCAGCATTTTGGCGCTCTTGGGTTATTGCGGGAGAAACCGACATAATTGACCAATATTTTTAAAAAAACGCAAGAAAGCGGCAGGTGTTTTTTGTTGTGCTCTACCTTATCAAAATTAACTGCGGTTGTCTCTTATTTACAACAGCTGAACACAATATTTTCCATAGCAAAAAATTAAGTATAGGACATAATGGTAATGCATAAAGTTCTTAGTAATGGGTCATTCCATGTCAGTTCATCGTACCTCTCAGCATGAGGCTTTCGGATTTCTTTCAAAATTGGTGCATTCAATGACCCAGATAAGAGATGGAAAAATACCAGTCAACTTAAGTACACCATCAACATGCAGTAAGCAGCTATGTATCCACTTTTTTCTATAACGCCAGCCAATAGTAGTTACTTTTGTTCAAACCAGTTCTGTAATATTATCAGCTGTGAACAGCCATTGAGTGACGCTTTTATTTCAACCAATCAACATTAGCCTGTTTTAGCGAACAGCCAATCAGATAGTCTTATTGCAACTAGTCATCGTTAGTCCACTGATCTCTATATATTATACCAACTTTGTTCCGTATGTTTTGTGGCTGTGGCTTGTTCAACAAAGTGCATTGTAAATGTGTTGTAAAGTAATATTTAGTAAAAAATGGATTTCAAGTCAAAATTGTATTGTTGCAATCCGTTTAGGGAAGGTCATGCAAGAGTGCAGAAAGGAGTTTCAGGAGTGGATGATAAACAAATATGCTAATGTATTGTTAGGCTGAAAAATTTTAGTAAATGTAGGAAAAAATCTCGCAAAACCCAACAATCACTGCAGATGTTGTCTCAGTTGTGCCAGGTACTTCCAGAGAAGATTTAAGTGAAGATGAAGTAGCATGAGATCTGGTACTCGATGCTTTAAATAATAGCATTCAGTATTTAGGTGAATCTCGTGTGAAGAAAAAGAGGCTTCATAGTGAGAAAAAAATCCCAAAGCAAAAACTGAAAAAATAGACCCTGTGTTGGAGAATACTTAAGTCGCACAACCGTAAAAAGAAGAGTGTGAAAATGGAGAAAGTGAAATTATCACCCAGCTGAAAGATAAGTTTCACAATTCAGACCGTGTGTGCGACAAAACACAAACTCCAACTGTAGTTCCAAAGAGTTGGAGCATAAGGAAAACTATGAAAGAATTTTCTGCTTCAGATTATATGGTAGGGAGAGCAAAACAGTTATTAGCAGAGCATGGCATATTAGTGACACCAAATCCAAAGCCAGGTGAGACAATAAGTGAGAAAACTGTTTCGTGTGTGCGTGATTTTTACGGTGATCATGACGAGAGCCGTATGATGCCAGGAAGAAAAGACTGTAGGTGTGAAAGAAAATGGAATTATAGTACATAAACACAAGCAGCTAGTGTTGCACAACCTTAAGGAACTGTATGCATATTTAAAAGATAAATACCTAGATATAAATATTGGATTCTCCAAATTTTGTGAGTTGCGGCCAAAGCACTGTGTTCTTGTCAATGCCGGTGGAACGCATGCTGTTTGCGTGTGTGTCTTGCACCAGAATTTCAAGTTAATGATTGAAGTTTGTAAACTTAAACCACTAACAGAGAGTGAAGAATACACATTACTATCATACAAGCACTGTGTAGCATTTGTTACACATAATCCTGCACTACCAGCATATTTCTTAGGTTCGTTTCCCTGTTGTCCAGGCGTGACAAGACTAACTGATTATCTGTATGGTCTGTTTGGTAAGAACTGCATTGATGAAATTGCATAAAAGTGTTGATTAACTACAGGCAGGGTAGTTCTAGAGGCTATAAAAACGTCAACAAATGATATCATTGAGGTGTATGCATTGAGTTTACAACAGCTCCTACCGAACTCATTTATCTCCCAGCAACAGTTACATTTATGTAAAACCACTAAAAAAGGTCTCAGAGTTAATGAGTTTCTTGTTCTTAGTGACTTTGCAGAAAATTACTCCTTCACCATTCAGGATGAGGTACAAGGATTCCATTGGAAAAATTCACATGCTACAATTCACCCATTTGTAGCTTACTAGAGACTCAAGCACTAATGAAATAGACATGTATCATACGTAGAAATATCTGACGCCTTCAGCATGATACAGTGTGTGTTTATTATTTCCAGATAAATGTGATCAATTTCTTAAAATGTCAGTTTTCAAATCCAAAACACATTTATTACTGTTCGGATGGATGTGCTGCCCAACACAAAAACAGAAAGAGCTTTATGAATCTGTCTTACCATCAAGAAGATTTGAATGTCACAGCAGAATGGTATTTTTTTGCTACAGCGCATGGTAAAGGACCTCGTGATGGGGCAGCAGGGACTGTAAAGAGATTAGCAAGACTTGCTAGCTTCAAGGGACGTTACGAGAATCATATTTTCACGTCATGACAGTTGTTTGAGTGGTTCAAGGAAAATATTCCTTCAAGTGTCTCCCATTACACATCGGTTTCCGATCATGATGAAGATACGGCCAAGCTGAAACAACGTTTAAAAAGTACGACGACGATTCCACGTACCCATAAGCTTCATTGTGTAATACCTGTTAAGAAAGGTTTACTAAAGACAAAGACATATTCTGCTTCTCTAGTGAGTAGAGGAGAGTCAGTGATAGCTATGGTGAATGAAATGATTTTAACAAATATACATGGATTTGTTGCCTGTATGTATGACAGTCATTGGTGGGTTGCGTATGTCTTACGAACATGTGAAGAAACAGGTCAACTTCTTGCATCCACATATACCATCTCCGTCATTTGTGTTTCCTGCCAAACCAGACACTTGTGTCATCAGGAAATGTGACATTATCACAAGAGTGGATCCAGTGACACCAACTGCAAGGACATACAATCTCCCTGCATCAGATCTGGCGAACATGAGTCATTTAGTTGGAGAATTGTGAGGAGAGATGTAATAACTTTTCGTTGCCTTTTCATTAAAAAGTAACGCAAAACTGACATTGATTTTTTTGGAGTAGAGCACAGTGCGGGTACTCCTGTTAATGTAACTCGTCTACGTACTGGAGTTGACATAAACTGGTGGAAACAAAACGCAAATGCAGACCGATCATTCAGTCAACCGTCTTCAACAATTTGTGTGAGTACTCGCCAACGAACACAACGAAGCAATGCTACTCGTGTACGGAGAACGTAAGTTATAAGAACAGTAGTTCCAATAATATTCTCTTATTTACAATATGGATACATGTAGCATAGTAACTTATATTCTCCACAGACTATTAGTACGTGAAGGTTGCATTGTAATTAACTTTGAACTGAAAACGGATGGCGAAATGACCGGTGTGCACTGTTCTTGTGTTTCAATTTTTTTCCCTGTCTACTGCAGCAGGTGGATGAGTTACGTCACGCAGAGAATAATGTCGTGTTTACGTGAATGGTTCACCGATATCTTCTCGAACTAGTTTTGAGAGAAGTAAGTAGATTACACAGTGAAAAATGAAGCATGATATAAAAAAGACGTACTGCCGTTAATACCTTCGTATCAAATAAAGTCAGTATATTTTGTTTTACACAACCCATGTTTTGGTTTTCAAGCCCGTTTTCTTGTGTTGCTGATTCAAAGACGTTACTCATGTCTTCTAAATTGATATAGAATAGAGTCAACAGCCACGAAAATATTAAGTCATGTTTTCAATTTGTCGGGAATGAAAAGACCAAAACTTACTGGTCTTTAAATGAGTTCGTATTCTATGATTTATTAGGTCCCAATGTTTGTGTGTCGGACTTGATAATTATGTTTCACCGTCTCACCTACGCTCAAACTGTGTAAACAGACTTGTAGTTACTATTATAACATAAGAGCGCTCTGAAGTCCTGTATCTGCTGTATCCGTTGATGTCACAGGGAATATCGAAATATAAAAGAAGATGCATAAAAACTGAAAGTGTAGCTCGCATTCATGTAACATTAATAACTCTCTAACAAGTATGTTCTCAGTTTTCGGGGGAACAGATGCTCTTACTTTCATTGCCTCAGTTAGAAGTAATGATTTAAGGTGGTAGCTTGCATAGTCGCGGTATACTACCTCCTCATAGATAAATACTAGCTTTCTAGTCAATGATGCTGCTATGTACAGAGATGTATAAGGTGGCATTTTCCTATTACCCAGATCATCCATTCACCCCGTCATATCATTCGTTCCCTGCGGATCATATGCGCTGCTGTGGCCACGACTCTCTGTCTGCTGAAAACAGCCACCGACCGCAGGGACTCTGGTGTCCTCATTAAGTTCTTCCCCCTTCCTGGCCTCTCGTTTAGCCAGAAAGCGCACCAATCAACTTTTGTCTGTTTTTCACGCTAGGTTTTCTTTTTTTAGCAGTAGCGAACTCTGATGGCAAGTTTGAAATTCTCGAGGGGATACCTGGCCTTCCCTCGAAGAGAATTGCATTTACAAGTCACATTATCTGTAAATCGAGGAAACGCTAGAATCATTTTCGTCTGACCAGGGCTCGAGAACAGATGGACCATCCTTATTTAGATTTTCCTCTGTTTACAGAATGCACATGTACAAGTGCTAAAAAGTTTCCTACGTAACAACACACTCAATTTATTCTCCCATTGCTCTTTACCAATCAGACATAATTCTTATACATAGTGATACGATGATCTGTGATTAGAGGCTGATGCGATTCACAGATTAGTTGATAGGAACATGTACCCGGTCATCTCACAGCAAACTTTATGGGAACAAAGAATGTGAGTGCACAGCCTGTCGAACGTACAAGCGTACCTGATACCCCACTTCGCCCATTTTCTCGTGTTCAGGTAGCATATTAAAATTGTGCTAGGTTTAAGAGTCTCTGCAAGGAAAGCTTTTTTTATTCGTTCCTCTGTAGAACATATAGATGGACGTTCTGACGAACATAATGCATACACATTAAATGAGACGCTGTGTGTGTTCTATGAAATACACTATTTGAATTATCACCGCCGATATCTCGTCAACAGTCATGTTATTTGGCGACGAAGGCGCACTTGCGCCCGGTGTGCGTCAGGCGTCTTTTATCTGATGTTTTTAAATGAACACATCGCCATTTCACTGTATTGTTGTTTATTTAATTACTACCAAGGTGTCGGATTTTTATGTCATTTTCAAGTGATTGAGTTTGTGTCATTAACATATATTATAGGACATCAAGCTCAAAATTGGCCATAAAACTAGGAAAAATTTTTCGCTCCTCACGAAATGCCAGATGTAAAACCATCATCTTGTTAATAGATCAGTAAATAATAGTGGGAGCACGTCGTATGTAATATTACATAATCATATATAATATTTTAATATTTTTTATTAAATATGACCTACTCACATTGTTGTTTACTGATCATGTTACAAGATGATAATTTTACATCTGGCATTTCGTGGGGAACGAAAAGTTTTTCCTAATTTTATGGCCAATTTTGAGCTTGATGTCCAGCAATATATTTTAATGACATAAACTTAGTCACCTGAGAATCCCATAAAAGGCCGAAACCTGGTTCGTAATTAAATAAAAAACAATATAGTCAAATGCCGGTGTGTTCATTTAACAATTATTGTGTAACTGTTGTTCAGCAACAACAAAAACTGTTTACCAGATGTGTCGGCTGACATTTGCAATTTCGATTTTGCAGTGAGTAACCGAAGTCATCCAAAAAAGATACAGTCTATCGAATCTTTCATACGGCCTACAGCATCAGTTTGTTTCTCGTTGCAAACAAAATGATTTTTAAAAATCTTATTTGCCCATCCTACAGAGGGTTGTGATGGGTTGTGGGGGGGAGGGGGGGAGGAGACCAAACATCGAAGTCATCGGTCTCATCGATTAGGGAAGGATGAGGAAGGAAGTCGGTCGTGCCCTTTCAAAGGAACCATCCCGGCATTTGCCCGGAGCGATTTAGGGAAATCACGGAAAACCTAAATCAGGAAGGCCGGCCGTGGGATTGAACCGTCGTCCTGGACGTGTACTAGCCACTGCGCCATCTTGCTCGGTCATCCTACAGAGGCGTCCACATTTAGTGTAGTACGGCGCGGGCCATGGCAATGCTGTCGCTGCTTGAGTATCTATTAAACTGTCTATTTTAATACATATCGATAAAATGAGCTGGAAGAAAAAAGGACGTTTACCGTCGACACTGGACATCGCATGAAAGACGTGACGAGCAGTATTTGTTTGGACGACTTCAGCTACACGTTGCTAAAAAGAAACTGCTAATATCTAGCGAAAGACCACAGAAAATGCGCCTGACGGCTCTTAGGATGGACACCCTCTATACATCAAAGAAGATCGAACGTGAACCTTACAATAAGAATATCTGCTAGAAAATCAGATTATGTACTCAGGAGAAGTGTTCAATGTACAGGATGTAACATATAGGAGTCCGATAGTGTGATTCAATTTTCAACACACAGCTGTACATTATTGAAAGAAACAGCTATGATTATCCTACGTCCTGTCACGTTTCTTTGACGCTAGATTACAGGACTATCTCACAAGAGCCATAAAAATAAAGAAATAATATTTAATGACGATAGAGATGGTCTCTCATATAAGTGGACGCCTCGTGGATCGAATATTCCGTATTGGTGATACCGACACAAGTAATCATGCAGTAACGTGCGGAATATCAGCTAATTTTTTTAATAAACCAGTAGTAGGATTACTTGAAGATCACTGATCCGCTAATGCAATCTTCCTGTGTTAGAAACTTCCTATGATGATGCGCATGTCAGTCTATAGGGAGACTTTGTATTTTGTAACAGGGTAAAGATGAAACTTCCATACTAAATATACGATCTGTGAAAGGCTTTTGCATTTTAATTGTTATTTAACTACGGCATTCCATAGAAATGACCTAGATGCAATGTCGTCGTTACTCACTATTTTCATTCAGTTTTCATGCACAGAAACGAGTTATCGATTAATGAACAGTTTCACATCACAGTATCTGTTATTTGGTACGCCAAGTAAATCTTTGGAATCATATTTACTTCTCCGACTTGTAGTCGCCATTAACGATTTTTTGACATTATCTTCATCTGGAATCTACACACATCTAAAAAAGTTTTGCATCACCCCCGTTCCCAGAACTCCTAAAGATAGACGTTGACTGTGGATATTGTACCACAGACGCAGTCCCATTAACTGTTGAGAGATATCACTAAACCCGCCCAAAGATGTAAACAACAATGCATGAGCAGCGCCTATTAGACGGAGGGCTCCGACAGCCGATCAGTTCGCCATTCCACCAGGTAGAAGGTACACGGCTCCTATTGTCCGTAGTTCAACCATGACTAGACGGTCAATGCCGCGGTTCGATCGCGTGCACATTGTTGCAGGAAATGTCGATGACATGCCTCGCTCAGGCCGCCCAAGGGCTACTACTCCGGTGGATGACTGCTACCTACAGATTATGGCTCGGAGGAACCCTGACAGCAACACCACCATGTTGGATAATGCTTTTCATGCAGCCACAGGACGTCATGTTACGACTCAAACTGTGCGCAATAGGCTGCATGATGCGCAACTTCACTGCCGACGTCCAAGGCGAGGCCCATCTTTGGAACCACGCCACCATGCAGCGCGGTACAGATGGGACCAACGGTACGCCGAATGGACCCCTCAGGATTGGTATCACATTCTCTTCACCGATGAGTGTCGCATATGCCTTCAACTAGACAATCGTCGGAGACGATCTATTGACACGTAATCAGCATGGCTTCAGAAAACATCGCTCTTGTGCAACGCAGCTAGCTCTTTATTCGCACGAAGTAATGGCCGCTATCGACAGGGGATCTCAAGTTGATTCCGTATTTCTAGATTTCCGGAAAGCTTTTGACACCGTTCCTCACAAGCGACTTCTAATCAAGCTGCGGAGCTATGGGGTATCGTCTCAGTTGTACGACTGGATTCGTGATTTCCTGTCAGGAAGGTCGCAGTTCGTAGTAATAAACGGCAAATCGAGTAAAACTGAAGTGATATCAGGTGTTCCCCAGGGAAGCGTCCTGGGACCTCTGCTGTTTCTGATCTATATAAACGACCTGGGTGACAATCTGAGCAGTTCTCTTAGATTGTTCGCAGATGATGCTGTAATTTACCGTCTAGTAAGGTCATCCGAAGACCAGTATCAGTTGCAAAGCGATTTAGAAAAGATTGCTGTATGGTGTGTCAGGTAGCAGTTGACGCTAAATAACGACAAGTGTAAGATGATCCACATGAGTTCCAAAAGAAATCCGTTGGAATTCGATTACTCGATAAATAGTACAATTCTCAAGGCTGTCAATTCAACTAAGTACCTGGGTGTTAAAATTACGAACAACTTCAGTTGGAAGGACCACATAGATAATATTGTCGGGAAGGCGAGCCAAAGGTTACGTTTCATTGGCAGGACACTTAGAAGATGCAACAAGTCCACTAAAGAGACAGCTTACACTACACTCGTTCGTCCTCTGTTAGAATATTGCTGCGCGGTGTGGGATCCTTACCAGGTGGGATTGACGGAGGACATCGAAAGGGTGCAAAAAAGGGCAGCTCGTTTTGTATTATCACGTAATAGGGGAGAGAGTGTGGCAGGTATGATACGCGAATTGGGATGGAAGTCATTACAGCAAAGACGTTTTCGTCGCGGCGAGACCTTTTTACGAAATTTCAGTTACCAACTTTCTCTTCTGAATGCGAAAATATTTTGTTGAGCCCAACCTACATAGGTAGGAATGATCATCAAAATAAAATAAGAGAAATCAGAGCTCGAACAGAAAGGTTTAGGTGTTCGTTTTTCCCGCTCGCTGTTCGGGAGTGGAATAGTAGAGAGATAGTATGATTGTGGTTCGATGAACCCTCTGCCAAGCACTTAACTGTGAATTGCAGAGTAGTCATGTAGATGTAGATGTAGATGTAGACGTGTTTGAAGGCAATCCGGTCAGGCTGAACGCCTTAGACATACTGTCCAGGGAGTGCATCAAGGTGGAGGTTCGCTACTGTTTCGGGGTGGCATTGTGTGGGACCGAAGTACGCCGCTGGTGGGCATGGAAGGCGCCGCAACGGCTGTACGATACGTGAATGTCACCCTCGGACCGATAGTTCAAACATATCGTCAGCGTATTTGTGAGGCATTGGTCTTCATTGACGATAATTCGCGCCCCCGTTGTGCATTTTTTTGTGAGTGACTTCCTTCAGGATAACGAAATCGATCGACTAGGGTGGCCAGCATGTTCTCCAGACATAAACCGAATCTAACATGCCCTGGACAGATTGAAAAGGGTGTTTATGGACGACGTGACCCACCAGTCACTCTGAGGGATCTACACCGAATCTGTTGAGGAGTAGGACAATCTGGACCGACAGTGCGTTGATGAACTTAACGGATAATATACCACGACGAACACAGGCATGCATCAATGCAAGAGGACGTGTACTACTGGGTATTAGCGGTACTGGTGTGTACAGCAGTCTGGACCACGACCTCTGAAGGTTCCGCTGTATGGTGGTACAATAGCAGTGTGTGCTTTTCATGAGCAATAAAAAGGGCGGAAATGATGTTTATCTTGACCTCTATTCCAATTTTCTGTACTGGTTCTGGAACTCTCTGAACCGAGGTGCTGCATTTTTTTTTTTTTGATGTGTGTACATTAGAAAAATGAAACAATCAGCATTGGTGATTCAGAAATTACACTCTGTTTTAAATCGCAGAAATCAGTTTAGCATTATACAGTGATCTTCATTCACTCAGAAAGACGTGCCAAATTTGACTGTCGTTGTATGATGTACTTTGAATAACTTACACTGAAGATCCTATTAGATAATAAAGCAGTTTCTCATATGAAGGCCCCTCGTACTTATGTTGTCTACTTCCTACACGCATAAAGTTGCCCAAATTTCTGTTGATAGTAGACGTCTGCCACTTTTCTCAAGAAAAGCGGTGGACTCAAAAGAATGGCTCCACGCACTATGGGACATATCATCTGAGATCTTCAGTACTCTAGAACTTAGAACTACTTAAACCTAACTAACCTAAGAACATCACACACATCCACGCCCGAGGCAAGATTTGAACCTGCGACCGTAGCGGTCGCTCGGTTCCAGACTGAACCGCCTAGAACCGCTCGGACACACCGGCCGGCGCGGTGGACTCCACGTGATTAAAAGTCTCTTCCTTACTAAGAGATGTGATACGGTTGATCAAAAAATCATAATGCTTAGTAGATGATGTCCGCTAGATGTATAGCTCTAATGCACGTCCTTTGGTCCGACAACGTGAAAGAAGAGCGTTTATAATTTTTTCTTAATAACGTAGTAATCAGATGTTAAATGACTGGTAATTGTAATCATACGTTGCGGTGTAATTTGTGTACGAAACATATACCCAGTAAAATATTAATATGATATTTCGGGTGTATGTCTGAAAAGGATGGAATAAATTTTAACGTGGATGGCCAGATAGGGGTTTGAAACAACTCATCCAGAATGCGAATGGACTATCCAAACCACTGCACCACCTCTTTAGTTTATGTGAATTTGGCGTCGTACTTTACGTGTAGAACTAACTGTAATATTAAAAATCTCCGGCGAATCTAGGATCGAACTGTTTCTCACGAGATGCACTTCGTGTAATGACATGAAGTCCGAATATTTCTAAGAATTGTGTCTCATACATAAATGTGTAGCCAATCCATTTTTCGCGCGTATTAGTTGATAACGGGGTGTGAAGTGTTATCGGGGGCCGGACCAGTGAGTAGTACCGACACCGATGAGTTATAACCTACATCTAGACGTCCAGAGTTAATACAGGTGGCTTGCATACGATATCAAGTATGTTACTAAACCACGTTATCGATAGCAGGAGAGCGTTAAGCCTCTGCATTTGTTGAGCTCTTGGAATTAATAGTTATTAGTGCAAGTTGCATTCGCCATGTTATCCTGCTGTGTGAAACGATGGTATTTATTTTTGCCTTTCGTTCCTGCTGTGCATTAACACTACACATGTGCCTATGGATTTTCTGCCAGGGCATGTTTGCAAGTGTCGAAATCTCCCAGTGGGCAGAGACGGTAAGTGATGGAGCTTCGAGCTACCAGCGTTCCAAAATACATTTTTGAACTGCCTCATGCCCCTTTCTTTGAATGAGGTTTCGTCAAAAACTGCAGTGCTCAAAGATTAAGCAGCGAATGACGTATTAGCCAACTTTTCTGCTTACCTGAAAGTTTGTACATGCACCACGGGAAGCTTATTGTAAGTAATGAAATACACAGTTAGGGTGGGGCAAATACAAGTGGCCCGGAGAACAAGAGTTCTAGGGTACAAAGGAACACAGCAGAGGAAAGGAAACAGAACTAACGTGATTATAACAGATGTTGAAAGTGACCACCATTCATTTCTTTGCACTTCTGAGACCTGTCAACAAGTCGCTGAAGGCAGATCGAGGTTGGACTGCTGGAATCGGTGCAGTTTCATCCGAAACGTTCTGCCGCAGTTCTTGAAGACTATGAGGGTTGTTGAGATACACCTCAGTCTTGAGGGCTTCCGACACAAGGTAATCGCACACTGACAGATCAGGTGACCTGGGTGGCCAGCTAGAGCCGCGACCAGATTGACCTCTGCTAACAACCCTGTCAGGCGTGAAGATGGTGCAAACTAATCTCTGAACCAATGAGGATGATGCGACTTGCGCACACATCGTATTCGCGTCACAGGGCGTAGGTACATGCACACATTCACGTCCAATCGCATCCATTCGTTCGGGTCACTTTTTGTGCCCCACTCTGTATATTTAGGTTTACGGCATGTGCCTGTAGGAATGAATAAGTAGAAGCATTCGTACACGGATAGAACATTAAAGCAGCATACATTCACTTTCATTTGATTGTCAGATTTATGAGTTGTTTGGGGACAAAGTAATCGTTGAAGTTATTCATAGTTAGGATGGAGCGGTCTTATATACCGTTCCTTGCAAGTTAGTGATAATTTATGCATTAACACCGATGTAGGGAAGTGTATGTTACTTGATGGGCCATGATGTTGACAAGATGGTAAAGGGAAGGCTCTGCTTCAAAGCCAAAAGTGAAATTTTCAGCTGTACAATCACTCGGGAAACTGAACACTAATCTGTGGCGTGATGCTTGGAGGTATTAGTTGTTTCCAAGCGGGGTCGTTAACGAAATGAAAAAAGATGTCATGAAATGGTTCCGTTACAACGGTAAATTCCTTCCACGAGAATATGTAACGACAGCTTTCACTTTGTTCATCAGCAGTAGCAGTTACGTTATAGAAAGTTAGAAAATAATTAGGACCTCTCGTATCATCGACGACGAGGTAGTTAGAGATGGAGCACAAGAGAGAACCTGAAAATTATAGAATATTCAAATTGAATATTTAAGGGAAACAAGAGAAAATATAAATTATGATGAACGAAGGAGTGTTTGAACCCCGCTTGTTTTGAATGCCAATTCAGTTCTTAGAGGAACTTGGATTTGGAAGCTCTACCATTGGCCCATAGCATCTGGCGGGTACTGAATAGTTGTACAGTACACTCTAAGACATTATTAATTATTGACATGATTCTGTAAGAATCTGAAATCTCTTTTCAACGTTGTAATGCAGTTCAGTCTTTATAACTGATTTCCTTATTTCTCCGTCGCTCTCCTCTCCCTCTCTGTTCTCTTTTATTATGGCGCCTGTGTTTTAGGAAACATCCTTAAAGTGCAGAGAACTCGTCATTTTTGTGGTAATTATCCGCGATATTGCACTGATTAGGGCGCTGAAAGCTTCTTCAGGAAGAGTGGGTTGAAATCCTTGTTTCGCTGTAATGATTTTGTATTTCCTGAGCTTTCCTAAGTCAGTTCAGAAAAATGTAGAGATCGTTCCTTCAGCAACTTAGATATTTGATATATGAAATTCCTTCTAGGAATAGAAGGAAGATTAATGATATAATTTCGAGTGAAAACCAAGTTTTTAAGCAGTAATAACATCACAGTTGTTTTTAACGATTGTTAAGGAGCGATTTAATAAAGTTTCACTTATTCGGTTGAACCTGTAAGCCACTTTGTAAACCTATTACTGATCCACGTGTGATAAGATCACCTCGTGATTTTGCGACGTTGTAGTTGCACATTACAATGTCGTCTTCTTTTCCGTTGCGCTTTTTATTCAGTCTGTAGTTCACTCTTTTCCGAGATTACAGGTTGTCTAGCACACTTCTGATTAAACAAGAAATACCTTCAAGGATTAGGGCAATGGAATGCCCAGCAGTAGTTCTAAAATCTGCGTCTTTAGCAAAACGATACAGCCTAACACGTGAAACTGAATCATCACCAAATTGTGTGACAGATGTTGAAAAGCTGTTTAGAGTTAAGAGGTGACTGTCAGGCGAATGTTTCGCAGTTGTTGGCCTGTTAATGAGAGCGTGATGCAGTAATTGGAACTTTCAACAATTACGATGTCCGTACTGGTATTCTGCTAGTGTTTATTGTAGTTTCGTAGTGAATAGACATACGGGAAAGGTATTGTGGAATCGTGTGTTGCTAACTGTAGCTTTTATTCCTAGCGGCTGGCATCGCTTTTATTTCATCGCTGACTTTGGATTAATTACATTTCCTTTGCATGAAAGGGAACCTGTAAGACAGCGACTTTGTAACTTTGCAGTTCGGCAAGAAAGAACTTGAGATATAAAATCCACTGGTCCCTTGAAAGTCGTTAAAATTTAATAGAATAATTGGTCGTCCGGGAACTTTAGACAAGTGGGCCTTAAATCACCATTTCCAAACAAGACACCCCATTGAAGCGTTGTAGGGGACGGATAGTCGATGCGCTGCAACATTTATTTGGTAATCGTTTGATGGGTAGGAACCTGAGACATGAACGTCATTAGTTAATAAGATGATACCCCACCGAATTGTACTAGATGACAAGTATCCACTGTGCCTCAAAATTTGCTTAAGGCCTATAAACGAATTTCCTTTCGGCGTACTTTACTCCACTGTTAATACACTCCTGGAAATGGAAAAAAGAACACATTGACACTGGTGTGTCAGACCCACCCCATACTTGCTCCGGACACTGCGAGAGGGCTGTACAAGCAATGATCACACGCACGGCACAGCGGACACACCAGGACCCGCGGTGTTGGCCGTCGAATGGCGCTAGCTGCGCAGCATTTGTGCACCGCCGCCGTCAGTGTCAGCCAGTTTGCCGTGGCATACGGAGCTCCATCGCAGTCTTTAACACTGGTAGCATGCCGCGACAGCGCGGACGTGAACCGTATGTGCAGCTGACGGACTTTGAGCGAGGGCGTATAGTGGGCAAGCGGGAGGACGGGTGGACGTACCGCCGAATTGCTCAACACGTGGGGCGTGAGGTCTCCACAGTACATCGATGTTGTCGCCAGTGGTCGGCGGAAGGTGCACGTGCCCGTCGACCTGGGACCGGACCGCAGCGACGCACGGATGCACGCCAAGACCATAGGATCCTACGCAGTGCTGTAGGGGACCGCACCGCCACTTCCCAGCAAATTAGGGACACTGTTGCTCCTGGGGTATCGGCGAGGACCATTCGCAACCGTCTCCATGAAGCTGGGCTACGGTCCCGCACACCGTTAGGCCGTCTTCCGCTCACGCCCCAACATCGTGCAGCCCGCCTCCACTGGTGTCGCGACAGGCGTGAATGGAGGGACAAATGGAGACGTGTCGTCTTCAGCGATGAGAGTCGCTTCTGCCTTGGTGCCAATGATGGTCGTATGCGTGTTTGGCGCCGTGCAGGTGAGCGCCACAATCAGGACTGCATACGACCGAGGCACACAGGGCCAACACCCGGCATCATGGTGTGGGGAGCGATCTCCTACACTGGCCGTACACCTCTGGTGATCGTCGAGGGGACACTGAATAGTGCACAGTACATCCAAACCGTCATCGAACCTATCGTTCTACCATTCCTAGACCGGCAAGGGAACTTGCTGTTCCAACAGGACAATGCACGTCCGCATGAATCCCGTGCCACCCAACGTGCTCTAGAAGGTGTAAGTGAACTACCCTGGCTAGCAAGATCTCCGTATCTGTCCCCCATTGAGCATGTTTGGGACTGGATGAAGCGTCGTCTCACGCGGTCTGCACGTCCAGCACGAACGCTGGTCCAACTGAGGCGCCAGGTGGAAATGGCATGGCAAGCCGTTCCACAGGACTACATCCAGCATCTCTACGATCGTCTCCATGGGAGAATAGCAGCCTGCATTGCTGTGAAAGGTGGATATACACTGAACTAGTGCCGACATTGTGCATGCTCTGTTGCCTGTGTCTATGTGCCTGTGGTTCTGTCAGTGTGATCATTTGATGTATCTGACCCCAGGAATGTGTCAATAAAGTTTCCCCTTCCTGGGACAATGAATTCATGGTGTTCTTATTTCAATTTCCAGGAGTGTAGAAATCTGCGCGACACTAGCTTTAGTAATTTGTGTTAGAACTGGTGACCTATTTATGAGTAGGTCAACGTTTGCCATAAAATTCGATTTTGAAATGGTAGCTAGTGTTTTCTCTCTCCTCACAAAACTGAGACAGAACTCACTGCTGACAAAATACGGAGCACATCCATTAATAAGTGCAAAACAAGTGAAACGTCGCATATGCGGGTCCCATGAAGAACTGAGACCACGTACCTCAAAAGTTGGAACTACACCAGAATGTTAGTCAAAAGAATCGATATATTAGCCCTCAGGTGCTCAGCTTTCGTTTACTGGGTACGGACCTAGCGATCCCGGGGTTCGTGAGCTGTGCACTGGTAAGCGCCGCCAGCCCTCTATCACTGTAAGCTCTGAGCATTCGGCAGCAACCCCGTGCGGCGCAGCGGTGGTACGTTGTATCGCAGGAAACGGGGGTCTTGGCTTGACCGCTCTATCGCAAGGATGGGACAGATGTCTATAAAATAAAACTCAATGCCAAGGTGTGGTGCACGTCTGTGTAATGCATGGCTTTGAGTTGGACCAGTCGTTTACGGACAACCTTTGTGGAAAGTGCCGCATCCCAGTTGTATAAGGCTTACTCATGCAAGCAGACCTCTGCCTGAGTGCACCCTCGTTTCCTTGGCTCCTTGGTGAACCGAGATGGAACCCTCGAAATCTTCTTCTCCTTCTTCTAGCCTAATGGATGTACCGCATAGAAGTACTCACACCAAATCACCCAAACGAATGTGGGAGACTAGGGCCAACGAATAATAAACTAGAATGTTTTGTAGTGTTCAAGAGGAAGGAGGGGACGTTTGAAAACGAATCATAAAGTAGAATGTTCTATAGTGATCAAGAGGAAGGAGGGGGCGTTTGAAAAAAGTTTCTCCTTTCTATGTCCATAAAGGCTTAGAATGGTTTGCTGATTCCTTAAAGCCTATCAAGCTGTTTCGCATGGTTACTTACTGATAGAGACTAACCGAGCAAAGCAGGTGGAACTACTAAGAAAGATACAAAAATTTGGTTACTTTGACATAATTGTTGAGTTGCATAACTCCCTTAACTCCAGTAAGGCTGTGGTCACGTGCCATGACATTGTGGAACTTGATGTAACCGAACTGAAACAAGAATGGGGATCAAAGGGGATAGTGGATGTGAAGCAAAGGACGCGTAGCAATAATGGAGAAATTGAGTAGACCACCACTTTCATTGTGAGCTTCAGTTCTCCATCGCTCCCTGAGCACGTCATGGGAGGATTCCTACGATTTAGGGTTAGGCCTTGTGTACCTAAACCTAAGCAGTGTTACAAATGCCAGCATTTTGGCCATACAACGCTAAGTTGCGAAGGCGAAGCGACATATAGGAACTATGGAAGGGCAGCCCATATAGCTGGGACTGACTGTCCATTGCCAGCAGTCTACATTAGCTGCTCTTGAGCCACCCAGTCAACAGCCAAGTCAGCCCTATTTTAGCTGAGGAACATAAAATACAGGAAAAAACAGTGACCCAGTGGATCTCCTATGTAGAAATCAAAAAGGCGTAAGGGTGACAGAACTCATTGCCTTTGCCACTTCTTACGACCGTTGCTTGCAGCTGCACATACGAAAACAAGGTTACTAAAGACATAGCGATCCAGGCAGCTACGACAGAATAGACTAGAAATGTTTTCGCTGTGAGCATCACGAAGGCACCCCAAAAGCAGAGTGCCTCATAACACCCACTTTCTTCAAAATAGGGTGCCTCTCAACTTCTCTTTTCCCCCTCATCCTTGAATGGAAAGGATATCAGCATTCAGGTCAAAAACTAGCTCAGTCTCCATCAGAAGTCATTCTGACTGAGGACGAGGACGTTATAGATTTTGATGCATTATCACCGGACCCAGGCAACTCCTCCACCCTTCTCACTCTACAAGTGCCTCATCCACCACCCTACCTTAAGGACAGGGGTAAATCAAAACGCCGCCAATGAAATGGCTCGCATACTCCAGCGGAACATCAATGGACATATTACTAATCTGGGGGATGGAGGAAATGAAACTCCTTGTACAGAGCAGACCATTTTGCCTCTGTCTCCAAGAGACCCATTTTAAACTGACTGACGCACCTATACTTGGAGGCTATGACCTCTACAGAAAAGAACACTTTGCTGGCGACAGGGCGAAAGGTGGTATAGCAGTGTTTATCAAGGACACTTTCCTCTCTTTACTTGTGCCCTGTGTACCTACCGCCCCATGAACCCATTGCCCGAAGGGTCGGATACATCAGGATCTGATAAACACTACAGATGTCATACTGATCAACATGCGTCAAGCTACGCATTATCACTGCTACCGGTTCGTCTACAGCCATAGACTTCTCCCTCTGCTCGCCTGTAATGACAATTCAGTCGGAAGTGGACGACGATCCTCATGGTAGCGACCACTACCCTATCTGGATCCATCTGCCTGGTGGAGCAGATCTCAAAAGGAAGCTGTCGAGGTGGTTGTTTAGTAAGGGTAATGGGGTGCTTTACAGGCAGTAAGTTTTTCGAGCACTGTGACGACGTCCAGAGCAGGAAGGATCACATGACAGCCGCGATTCACCGATCCACGATACATCTATCCCAAAGTCAACGGGAACACCTAGGAGGTGACCTGTTCCTTAGTGGAATAATGAGTGTCGTTCTGCAATTAGGGACAGGAGGGCGGCTACACACAGATTCAATCGGTGCGCTGAAGGTTCGAATCTTTCACCTTTTCGCATGGCGCCAGCAAACGTGAGGAGAATAATTCGAGGGAGTGAGCAGAGGTTTTGGCAAGAGTTCATGAACTCCATCTATAGATCCACTTGCGCAAGTAAAGCATGGAAAGCCATCAGGAGTACCTCAAGGCGCAACTCACGACCACTAATAGTAGCTGTACGAATGCAGGAGTCTGTGAGCTAGCATCACTGAGAGGGATAGCTCAGACAAAGGCTGAATCTTACAATTCCCTTACTGCAGATTCTAATCAGGATCCAGCTTTTCGTCGATATCGGGAGAGGAGAAAACTGATTTTGGTTTCCGTTCCATCAGCATGGAGGAATACAACTACCATTTCTTGCTGTGGGAGTTGGTTACTGTGTTGTCAGCAGCTCATGTTACGACACGCAGACACGACCTGATAATGTACAGAATGCTGAAACAGTTGGACCACGTTCGAAGGAGGTTTTCCTTCATCTCGTCAATGAAATTTGGATGACGGGAGACTTTCCCGACTGGTGGAAAGGATCTGTTTTAATTCCAGTTTCAAAATCAGGAAAGGCTCGGAAGAACACCGGTAGTTATCGTAGGATTAGCCTGACAAGTTGTGTAGGAAAGGTATTGGAGCGTATGGTCACCGGCGCCTAGCGTGTCTTCTCGAAACAAGGTCCCTACTAAGTCGGTCCCAGTATGGGTTCAGGTGGTATCACTCCACATCCCATCACCTGGCCCTGCTCGAAGCGGCAGTTCAGCAAGCTTTCCTTCGTAAGTTACACATTGTTGGTGTCTTCTTCAATTTGAAAATGCCTATGATACTACCTGGCGGCATAATATTCTCTGCAATGGGCTTTCTGTGGACGTCTGCCGACCTTCATTCGGTCCTTCCTCTAAGTTAGATATTTTAGATACAAAGTTGGAATGTCCTGTATGACCGTTGTAAACAGGAGAATGGTGTCCATCAAGGGAGTGTTTTAAGTGTCACAATAGTCGCCATTACAGTACTACGTCCGCAGTACGAATACCGCACTGTGTTACTTGTTTGTGAACGACTTCTCCATTTTTTGTGCATCCTTCAACCTTGTAACGGCTACTTGACAGTTGTAGCTGACGATAAGGCGGTTAGAAGAATGGTCTTACACACAGGTTTTAAATTTTCTTGGGAGAAAACTGTTTGTGTTGATTTTAACCTATCCCTCTCTCTTTTTAATTTACTCGTTGTAAAACAGGAGATAGCGTACTCACTTAAAAGGAATATGTGATGTACCTGGGCCTCACTTTTGATGACAAGCTGAAAATTGCTGCTACACCTTAAAGAACTGTAACTGAGATGTCTCAACATCTTAAAAATCCTTAAATACGTCAGGTTAGGTTAGGTTGTTTCGGGGAAGAGACCAAACAGCGAGGTTATCGGTCTCATCGGAGTAGGGAAGGACGGGGAAGGAAGTTGGCCGTGCTCTTTCAAAGGAACCATCCCGGCATTTGCCTGGAGCGATTTAGGGAAATCACGGAAAACCTAAATCAGGATGGCCGGATTAAATACGTCAGTTAAAGGTTTTAGGGAGCCGACAGGGCACGTCTTCTCCAATTTTATAAGGCCTTTGTGCGACCGTGACGTGAATACCGATGCCAGATTCTTGGGTCAACAAGGCCTTCATACCTCAAAATACTGGGCGCAGTTCACCACGAGGGTATTAGGCTGTCAACAGGGGCCTATCGCAAGAGCCTCCGCTGTCTGTTCGACATCTTCTACTCATGATACGGAGCATGTAGGGCCTTGTCTGTTCCTACATCGCCAGCAACCATCTACATTGCGCAGTCGCCACTGAAACGGCTGTTCACTCATCAGCTACAGGCAACTAGAGATGGGGAATCCGCTCCTGAACTGATTCATAGAGTTAAATCTTTCAAAGGAGTGAACAATTCGTGATTCAGAAAAAAAGAACGGTAGCTCCAAACGTTTCCCATAGCGAAGAGAGAGAGAGAGAGAGAGAGAGAGAGAGAGAGAGAGAGAGAGAAAGAAGATCAGCGGGGCCTTTGCTGGTCAGACCACACTGCACGCCACAAAACACAGCCAGCGCCGGCCTCTGCCCTGCTTCTGCCTTGGCTGCCTGCATTACGCAGTGGTCTCTGTGCTTCCTCTGCCGCGTGCAGAGGCAGCTCCAGAGGACGAGATAGCTGCTATCACTGAGGAGGAGGTTGAATACCAACTGCGAACCCTAAACACCAGGAAAGCCGGTGGCAGTGACAGAGTGGAGGCAGTTATGCTACGGCAGCTCCCCCCTCCTGCTATCCAGCCGCTCACCGAGCTATTCAACCATGTGCTGCGAACTGGGGACTACCCCTCTGTATGGAAACATGCAGAGGTGGTAGCCATCCCAAAGTCAGGGAAGGATGCAAGGCTGCCGCAAAACTACCGACCTATTAGCCTCCTCCCAGTAATGTCAAAGGTCTTTGAGCGGATTTATGCCCAACGACTTCTAGCTCATGTAAACCGCGAGTTGCTCATGCCTCCCGAACAGTTCGGTTTTCGGCAGGGGCATAGTACACAGCAACAGCTCTTGAGGTTAGTAGAAGATGCGATGGGTGCCCTGGAGCGCCGGGAGTATTCAGGGGCGATACTCCTTGACGTCTCCAGGGCCTTTGACAGCGTGTGGCATGAGGGCCTCCTATTCAAACTTTTTGAACTGGGGGTACCGACGCCACATGTGAAACTCATTGCATCCTACCTGCAAAATCGCACTTTTAGTGTCCGCGCCGGTGACGGAGTATCCACTAATAGGCCTGTTCGTGTGGGAGTACCACAGGGATCCGTCCTTGGCCCCCTGTTGTACACCCTGTACACGTCAGATGTACCTAGGACGCAGAGAGTGTCGCTAGCACTATATGCGGACGACACCGCCCTCTACGCACGATGCCTCAAGGTTAATATCCTTCGTCGTCGCCTACAAGAGGCGTGCGACGTATTGGGAGCTTGGGCAACAAAATGGCGCCTGAAATTTAACGCCACAAAAAGCCAGGCAATTATTATTACACGTCGCCGGATACCAAGGGATCTTCAACCAGTGCAGATCATGGGAGGCCCCATCCCATGGTCTCGCACTGTTAAGTATCTGGGCGTGACTTTAGACCGGCACCTCACATGGGGACCACATGTCACAGAGGTTAGGGGCAGAGTCTTAGGACGCTTACGCGAACTCTACCCTGTACTAAATCCACAGTCCACGCTTCCCACACACTGCGGCATTACGCTATATCTAGCACTGATCAGGCCAGTGCTGGAATACGCGGCCGTAGTGTGGGGAAATGCCGCCGACTGCCATATCAAGCGGTTACAAGGCCTACAAGGTAAGGTCCTGCGCCTTGCCATGCACCTCCCGCGGGACTTCCCCACCAGGGACCTGCATGACGTCACAGGGATCCCCATGATTAGGGATCGCTTCAAACTGCTGGCGCGGCAGTTCTATGAACTGTCGTCCCAGTCAGACAACAGGTTAATAGCAAACCTGGGTACCCAGGAGCACAGGAGGGGGACCACACGATGGCCCGACATGCTTCGGCAGTAATCGCCAGTGGAAACACTCACGACCACTGTTGGAGCAAAATCAGACACACTACACACGCACACAACACTCATGTGACACATAGGACACACACAACACGTTAGGCCATCAGAGACACAAATACAATTAGGATAAACAGGAATAACAATTGGGTTTAGCCTGTGAAACCACAGGGCACTTAGGATGTCCCTTAGGTTAAGAGTCGCTCGCTCTGGCGCACCGTAACTTAGCATTGCATTCCGTCGGCGATCGTTTCAGTCGCACGTCCTGCCCTCTGGGCAGTTGATGCGAGCAACAGGACAGAGAGCCTCCTAGCGGAGAACATATGAACTTCTTACAACAACCTGTTCGGAAGATTTGTTTGGGAGCGGGTGACTGGTGGCCGTTCACCGCTCCCCCCACCGTTCGAACTCGTCCGCTCAATTCTCGACTCTAGCCAGAGCGTTGAGCAAAGCAACTCAGGTGTCACTCTGGTCTCTGCGGTCTTAGCTCACGCAGTAATACAGCTTGTGGCTCGACCTGCTGGACTCAACACCTTGCATCGGAGTTCGTCTCTACTGGATATTGTTCTTCGTAGCAATACCGGTATGTATATTACATAATTATGTTATGTATACATCATTCGTTTTTATTTAATTTTTATTTGTTTAAACTGATCAGATTAGGTTCCTGACGACTCCTCTTACTATAGGATTTTTTATTATGGACACTCGAATTTATGCTTTAATTACGAGCGAACTGATAATCGCATCACAAAATGTGATACACCAATATTTTCCTTGTTTTATTCTGCGTGATGCTATATGCAGCATTTTGGTCTTACAGTCAAATTTATATATTTTTTTCTTATTGTAGTACGGATTTTGCGGTTTTAGGCGTCTTCGGAAGGAAACGTTCACTTTAAAAATATATGGCTTGCGATTTATTTGTACGAGGTTAGTGAAATTTTAATACATTATAGCCAAATATATTGTTAACGTAAATCTCAAGTTACAACATTTTCCGATCACCCAAAAAAAAGTTCTTATTATTTTTGTAAACTAACTTTTTCTTATTACTATTTAGATGTGGAGGTTTGTTTTGCGGGGCACTCAGAAGTGTTACCAGCATGCTATACAAGTATAGTACTGGAATAAACCAAGTTTAAAGGGCAATGTGACTTCCATTTATTATCTATTGTAAATGAGTGGTGAGTCATGAAAAAGAGCTAGTTCATTTCAGGGAGTGAACAGTTCTGATCCGATCTCTGAAAAAAAAAAGTTTTGCCCATCTCTGCAGGCAACGAGGCCATCTGCGATCAGTGCAAGGGAGAGCATTGAGTTATTACAGGTGGGGAACATTAAGGACAAAAGCCAGTGGTGGAGTAGAGCACCCCCCCCCCTCCTCCTCCCGCCAGGCTTCTAATGAGGCTCTGATTTCTTTCAGAACTGATGGCTTCGATGAAGCATTGTACTGTAGACCATATTTTTCAATAAAATTTAACGAGATTTTACATCGCAACCGAGATTTTTTTCTTGTTTACTCGGGTAGGTCTAAGTAGGGAGATTTTATCGATTATCTGTCGTGTTCCTCGACGTTGTCCGCAGGACTGGCTTCCAGAACAGTTCTCAGTTCATTACGCGGAATTTTGTTCTATCCTGAGAGTTGGGGAGCAGATGAAATGGTGTTATGACAAAAAATTCCTCATCTGCTCCAATTCTGATAGTGGCCTTCTCGATTATCTCCATTGGTCAGATGTACCCAGCAGGTCGGATGGTGCAAGAAGTGCAGAACGCTCTACTTCTCTTGCAAAGACAAGACAAGGAGATCATTTCCTGCTGGGTTCCAGGGCACATAGGGTTTGGGAGAAACGAATTCGCTGGTGCAGCTGCCAAGGAAGGTAGCTCCCTTCCACCTCCTGCTCGCTGCTCAGTCCCCCTGCAGACTGTCACCGCATTTGTGACCAGGAAGGTCATGTGTTGGTGGTAGGGTTATTGCCTGGAAGTGAGGATAATGGGCTACATTCTGTAAAACCTTCAGTGTGACTGTGGTTTACTCCGTCCATCGACGACGGTCCCTTACAAGGCTTCGTAGTGGGTCATTGCCGATTAACACTTGGCTTCATCTTACGTTGCGAGGAGTCCCCTGTATGTACAGATGCGGGACACAGCTATCAGTACGACATATTTTAAATGAATGTGTTTTATATGACGACCTGAGGGTTGATTTGGGTCTCCCACAGGGTGAACTTTCCCAGAGTAATGAGTGTGAGATTCTGATGTGCCACAGATTGCCACGGTAAGTTATTATTTATAGGCAGTCATTCAGCCTCAGTCATGTATCCCCTTCTTAACAGTGTCTCATCCAATATTTCATATGTGTCTCCCAACCTCCCTGCCTCCCTCCCTCCGTTCCTCCAAAGACAGCGACGATCGACCGATAATTTGTCTTGCGTAGGTTGTTATATTGGCCAATTTTCCGATCGTCCATGCACGACGTATTGTTGATAGAATCATTGTCGTAACGAAACGATACTATGATCGATTGGCTGAAAAACTATTCATGGGAGCCACCGTAACAATCGCTCAACGGCTAGCAACTAAGATATATACGTACAACTCTTAAAAAATCTCTAAAATTTTGTATACATAGATTGTTAAAGGAGATAAAGAGAAACTCTTTTTTATGTGTCAAGAATATCACATGTGCACTTTTTCCCCGATAGGAGTGCATGAAGGTTTGGACGCTAGTAACGTTCATAGACATTCCAGAATGAGATTTTCACTCTGCAGCGGAGTGTGCGCTGAAATGAAACTTCTTGGCAGATTAAAACTGTGTGCCCGACCGAGACTCGAACTCGGGACCTTTGCCTTTCGCGGGCAAGTGCGGGCAAGGTCCCGAGTTCGAGTCTCGGTCGGGCACACAGTTTTAATCTGCCAGGAAATTTCATAGACATTGTTTACCCTGCCACTTCATGTTGCCTCACTCGTATGGATGTCATTTAGTGTGAGGAGAGATATAAATACACTCCAGAAGAGCTGATTGCCCGTTTGGCTGAAGTTACAGCCATTGTTTGTGATACACATGACTGTTTTGAACGTGTCATACAATCGCTAGCAGGCAAATGGCTATTATGATTAATATAAACGATCACTTTCAGCAGCATACCTACAACGGTTGTCGTCGTTTGGCAGTCTTGAACACAGTCTCTGAACACCACTATAGTAACCGTCACTAAAATAACCATCGCACCAGAAAAAGTTACACCTCTATTTTTAGTCTAGAATGTTGTTGAGTATTTTCCAAAATAAAATTCTTGCCAGTCATAACGAAAAAAAGCTGCAAGACATTTTCAAGAAAATAATTTTTATTTCAAAACGTGGAAAAACAAACTCTAACACATTCCAAGTGAAAAAAATATATAAACATTGTCAAATTTAATAGATGCATATCATACATATTGTAGAATACCGTAAGAAGTGTGAAACTGTTTTGCCTGCATAACGGAAAAAAAATTGTCGCTGAAGAATTTTGATTCTGTTGGACCTCGTGGAAACTTCCAGGGAGAAAGTTGATAAACTATAGAACTAATGTTTTGGTGACATCTAAGATATTACTGTATCATATCACCTATGAGCGCTGATTTATTTACGAGGGACTCCGTGCGTGGCAGCGCCCGAGTAAGTGTTATGCCACCGCTAGCACTTTTTTCCAATGGTTCGCCTTAGTAGCACCGAGAATATTCCCTAACTGTCGAAAATTATATGCAGCTACTACAGACTACTGTAAGATGCCTATTTTTTGTTGGTATTATTGGATGTGTTAATATTTGTAAAGGAAAATAATATATTTGAAGAACTGTAGTCAGAGGAACAGTAGTTCAGCAACAGTGGCTGTGTCTGCGATGGCAGCACTGTAGAGTCGTAGAATCTTCGACTGTCAGTGGTAAATACCTGAGACGCGCAGCACGCGGGGGTTCATTGAGTGTACAATGTAAATGCACGGACGCGCTTTCCGAACTGAGAGAGTTGCAGATTTAATACGGGGAATGACGACTCAGAACAATAGTTGGAGAGCACACGGATGTAAAAATGGTTTTGAAATGAATAACAAGGCGTTATTTGATGAGGTGAAAAGTTTATTTTTATTTTTGTAGACTTGTATTTTTAGTCCACTTCACTCTCGTTACAGTCGAGTTTTTGATAATTATTGTATCGATTGATCTTATGAGTTAATTTACTGTACCATGGAAGTTATTAGATTAAATAAATTTTCATATTAGACTCTGTAATTGTTTTCTTTGACAAGTTCCTTCCTGACTGAAATTTCAGAACTTGAATGTTAATTCATGTGTTTAACTGGCATTCTGTGTCAAAATTATGAACTTCATCCTCCAGGACCATCTGTACTTAGTTTCTAACATTATTGTTTAGCTTTTGCGGAATCTTGCTGTTTCTGCCAGTACTTCATTTTGCAGGTGAGGTTGATAATGCCGGATTGTCTCGTTTCCTCTACACAATGTAGGTTTTGTCAGTTTCATTATGTTACCAGGGTCATATTTTTGTGCAGAAATTTTCTGCTGAGCGTGAAATTATTTGTTTGCTTATTTATCTTCTTATGAATGAGATGGCTGTTCACACACCCAGGACTCTCTTCAGTTTCATGTAAGTAATGTGGCTGTGAGCTCAGTAGAACATTTAGGTTTTCAGTTGACATTCTCAGGTTTGTATTTACGATTTACACACACACAAGTAAAAGCTACTCACATCCACTCTTCATCACTGCACGCATTACCCAAAACGCCGGTACAAGCTGTACAAAAGTAAGTATAGATATTGGGAAAAAATCGGACATTCCGTTGCACCGGAATTTATTCACATGTTTTTGTGAAACAGAAGTTTTGTCTAGCAAGTGACTCTACTACAGGCCTTCTCTACTCGGCACGCAGTAAGTGCATTGTACGCAAAACTTCGCTGTTGCTGCTGCACCGTCTCTACTCTGGCAGATCAGTAAAAAATTCAGTAGGTTTCCATACGACAATTTTAGTTTGTTTTCGAAAGTATAGTCGCCCTTTACGCACACCGACCGGTGTAGCACTACACGTTGGCCGTTGATTCTGCATTACGCTCACTAAATGACACACGGAAGACTACACTTGGACACACGATACGGGAATGTAGAACACATAGCCTTTGCTCTAACCCCTTCGCTGTTACAGTGTGAGTGTGACAACAAAGCTGTCAAACGGACAAATCACAGCGCTTTGCGCATGAAGATATCATGAAGCGGGTGTGGCCTTCAGCTGCATATTTTGGTGACAGTGATGTAGCGTCGAAAGCCTTCACGGATTTCTAGCGGGAAACGACGCACCTCCGATATTTTTGTCACATAAAAAAAGGGTTTGTTTTCATCGTTTCTATACACTCTAAAATAAGCATGCTGATTTGTATGCCCGGTATATCACTAGCCAGATATCCTGCTGAAAAGCTCTGCGCGACTCCCGACCTAGGCGGCGAGGGCGCGGAGAGCAACACGTTATACCGCAGCGGCAGCGGCTGAGCCGGCCGAGGGAGCGGCGGGGCGGCTGCGGCCGGATCGAAGCTGTGGCGGCGGCGGCGGCAGCGGCAGCAGGGTGTGCTGCGCGGGTGGCGTGCCTAGAGGGGCGGAGGGAGGGAGGGAGCGCGCCCCATTCAGTCTGGCGCGGAGCGCGGCGCGCACTGCACGTGGCCTGCACGCGGCGCCACGCCACGCCGCAAGCCACGCGAGCGCAGCTCTCTCTGTCTCGCCGCGACCGGAAGTGACAGTCTATCGCTAGGCTCGTGTCACAGCGGAACCTTACCACGACGCACCTAGGGTAATTGTCGTCGGTGTTTGCGATATAACTGGACGTGTGTATCACGCATGTTAAATCATACTATTAGGCACGTGGGCACGTGGGAAGTTCCAGTCGTGAACAGTGGCGAAACGTCAGTTTATATCTTGCATTCAGAAACTGGATTCGTCATTGCAGTCACACACACACACACACACACACACACACACACACACACACAGTGACTCTCTTGAGATTGTCAGACTTACTTGCTTTGTAGAACTAGAATTACATATAATTAATTTGATTTTCCGAGTATTTTTGTTGTAAACCAATGGTGTGGCTGTGTTGTCTGAGAATATGTAACTCCCTACATCGTCATTGTTTCATTGTTTTTCCATACCTCTGTGCAGGTATGTATGCAGTAAGAGCGTGTGCCCACACCCTTTACGTTACCATATTAATTTGCCATAAGAACGTATGTATAACTACTTTTCGAGACATTTTCTGCACACGGTATTCCCTGTTGGTTTGCTGTGGATTTTTGGTTGAAGACAAGACACTATATATGCCTTTAGTCATATACAAGCCAGAGCAGTTATCCATTATTGAGTTCTTCATGATTATGAGACACGTAAAATTCTTGTCTTCCACCGTCAGGAATTTCTTCTTCCGCGCGATTCCATGTTATTGTAAGATATGCCTAGCTATATTTGGGAAACGTTTAAATATAAAAATTTTAAGCAGCTTTTGTCTTTTAACTGTCAACTGTACAGCTCTTAGCAACTTCTGTGTCTCAGTTTCGTGAATAATTTCTGTGTAAAGCCGAAAAATTGGGTTTAGAGAAACCTATGCAATTTTACTTTTCTACTGTCAGGTGACACCTGTCGGAGGTGAAAATGTGTAGGTACGAGATTCTTTTGAAACGCATAAAAATAGTTATAATCCCTAAAGAATGACTCAAGTTAATCTGCAGCGTCACACCTAAGTGTTCATTACCATACACTTCCTCGTTGTACGCTGTCGGAGAGCCTGAAATTTTGTTTACAAAAACGTAGGAAAGTAGTCCGTGAACTGAATAAAATGTTAATGCTATAACGTTGTTATAAACTGTGCTCTTAGCCTCTTAGGATTCTGAAGCATATATTTATGTCTATTGATACTGGATCGGATTTCGCATTCAGAAATACGTCGTGTATACGTCAGTCAAAGTAAAAATTTAGTTTATAAGAGAAGAACGTATACGAAAAGTTCCAAAGATCACATGGATTAATCGATTTTCTTACTCTTACCTGTTCCTCAGTATTGATGTAGCACTATACACTGTTATGTACCTCCATGAAGGCCATTTTCTTTTAATTGGTTGCTTTGAAAACGTGCTTGTATATGTTGACAGCAGTTAATGCTACTAAACATTTTAATTATTGTTTTCACAAACTGTCGACCCTTTGTCATAACACGCAAACGGCAGAAGTTAGAGCGTGTAATTACACTCATGGTCTTCCTGAATAACATTATCACGTGTTTGGATGCGTGTATTACACGTTGTCGCCGTTGTCGATTTTGTCGAAACGGTCTGTTCCGTTTTCTTCAATTAAAATGCAAACCAGAAGACCCACATCGTTTCTAATATTTAGTGTCGTGGTGAGTTAGTCAAAATAGCGCATGATACATACATGTCTAAGGTTTTTATCATAATATTCATAACTCAGTTGCTCAATAGTTGCTCATGTTCTCGACGATTCGTAATAGAAATGGAATTATCACATCATCAGTTCGCATGAGCTAGGTGCTTTCTCGTCGTCGTCGTCGTCGTCGTCGTCGTCGTCGTCGTTGTTGTTGTCGTCGTTGTTGTTGTCGTCGTCGTCGTTGTTGTTGTCGTTGTTGTTGTTGTCGTCGTCTTCGTTGTTGTTATTGTGGTGTCGTCGTTATTATTGTTGTTGTGTTGTTGTCCTCATTATTATTGTTGTTGTGTAGATGTCGTCGTCGTCGTCGTCGTCGTCGTCGTCGTCGTCGTTGGTGGTGGTGGTGGTGGTTGTTGCCATTACTTTGGACACACTGCACCGATTATCACTCTGTTTGTGCCTTTTAACGAAACGACGACGATCCAACCTGTAATCCTACTTTTTTCATCCAATTATTTTCCGTTTGAGCTTTGTAATCTGTAAAATAAATCTCTCGGATGTTTTCAGTCCATTCCCTTGCCTCCTCTTTCCGAATGCGGGAGATGATAGTTCGAAAGGGTCATGGAAGAGACTAGGAACTGCAGGACGTATACGGTGACAGATAGAAGCTTTGATTTGATTCGTTAAGGTTGTACGGATAGCTCAGTGGAATGAGCATACTCTATCGTGAGCAGGGTTTGTCACATTATTCTACTTCGTCATGAAGTGATGAAAATTCGCCGAGTTACATAACTCTGCGCTCATTTATTTTCCGTAGTGGACTGTACCGTATATGTGTTTCCTCTGAGGAAAACTACAGATTTCCCTGGCGTGTATGAGATGGAACACAGTGTCACACTCTGTAGGTACAAAGGGTTAGATGGTTTCGTACAAAATTTTGTAATTAAATTAACTGTGTAACCGTAAAGCGACGTTCTGTCGTCGAACGGCGAACTGAACGCTTTCTACCTTACGCAACTTACTTGACATGTTAGTCATCAGTTAACGACAGAGGTTGATTTTTAATCATAATAGTTCCAGGTGAATGAGTATGTGAAAGATATGTGCGATGTCAGTTATTGTTTGTTCGTTATTGGTGATGTGGGAGAGAGTGAAACCCAGTGGTTAACTACAGCAGCTCTTCTGGTAGCAAGCTGAGTTGTTACATTACCGCCTACATTGGACGAATGGCCGGCAATAGTGACTTGGTTCAACCAAACACTGTGTAAAGAGGTTTTTCACTTTATACGATTCATTCACTAGTAATCGATTGGTCAAGAAGCACAGCTTACGCGATCAGAACCCTGAAAGTGAGCTATGGAGCAACTATATTACTTGGGAAACAGTTCTCGAAATGCGCCGCGATATATATGAGGCAATTTTCACACGGTTGTAAAACCGAATCAAACAGCCGACCAGTGATATTCCGGAGACAAACCAGTACTTATATAAGTAGAACATGAAAATTATGAAAAGATGTACAGTGAACCCTGAGTTCATATAACTTTAAGCCATGCAGTAAGTTTTGCGAATTGGAAGCACTCGATTCATATGGATTGTGTCCTAAGTTTGAGTTTCTGTCAAGTTGAAAGAGGCAAGCAAAGACAGCCGCAAACGGGACTTGGTCTTTACTATGCCATTTTACGTTTGAGCCGTTGGGGAGAAATGCATTGTAATTGTTTCAGCTTATAATATATCACCTGCACAGTATTTCCTTCCCACCATCCATAGCCCGCAATGTAGTAAATTTATAGCCAGAATTACAGATCCTCCCAAACATAAAAGAACAGTTATGATTCCTTGGATTATTGTTAATCAGTTACATATGATAAATAGGCGGTTAAGTATAGCCGGATGGTTTCATCTGTGAAAGCTACCACAACATTTTTTGATAATAATTAGGGTGTTCTTTGCCGTTGTAGGATCGATGATCATGCAAAAACAGTATTCACAGATATCACGCTGTTTGTCATTGATGCAGACGACTGATCGCTTTCGATATTCGCGGGCGTAACAATTAACAGTTACATCAAATTCTTTTCTTAGACATGATTTGTGGGTTTATTATTTTCGTGAGCTTATATTCTTGCGGGAAATGTTACAATGATTTGCAAATACAATTAGCCGTTCAACATATGGATTATGAAAAAAGACGAAATCATTACTCGTAACTGTGTGGTAAGAGCGACCGCGTTTTCGTGTACGTGCACATTGTATGTGCATGAGCTCTTGTATGTGGCCGATGGTACGCGTTTGTGTGGATGCACTTAGTTACGTGTGGACATGGTCGTCTATTCGTTAGTGAGCGTTTAGTTGTAATAGTGGTTATGGCAACAGATGCAGGCAGCCAACAGCCTTGTCACATTGGTGACACTCGCTTCCGCCCGACCACCAATATCAAGGAACACTGAGCCGGCTAGTGGGCTGCTTGGATGGTTTACTGTAAGCGGAAAACCGGGTACCGTTAGTTTCAAGGACACACAAGTCGCCGAAGTGGCGTCGAATCGAAAGATTTGTACCAGGCAATGACGCCAAACGATGTTTATCGTTCGTGTGAGTCTGCATGCGTGTGTGGGGAAGTCGTTATAATATGCAGAGGCAAAATATTCATCTAGATTGCATTGAACGATGTAAAGTTTTCACAGGGCACTGCTGCTTTTACATATGTTATGATTGTACCGACGTTCTTGTTGGTGTGGTGTGCTTGGATCGCAAATACTTCCTCGCAAGACCCTTTTTGTTCGACTTTCGTTCACACACCTTCCTTAGCCTTCATTTTCGGTGATGTAAATCTGCTTAACGAGCTACAATGGGATCACTTCTACGCCACTTCCCACAATAATCAGCGTTGCACGGCTTTATTGCTTTTGTTATACAGTATGAAATACCGAGTGCACCTCACAGTGAGGACACTTTCATTCAAAAAGTGAGTTGTGTGTTCTGTCGCAGTAATGAAGGTGCAGCGAAGTTGCACACGTTCGCGGTCTTGCTGGTTGGCTAGCGATAGATAACGTCGCAACCAGATAAACGCGTCACGCGAGACCCCCACAGCACTCACACCTAAGCAGGCCCCCGGGTGTTGCTAGGGCCTAAATCTCTTCTCTTTACATCCCTGGAGCTGAATTTATTAACTTAACGTTTAGAAAAGGGCCGATGGTTGGAACCCATCGTTCTCATACTAGCGCACGAGGTGTAGTTGTTCACCTCCTGTGTCAGATAACCTGGCCATTCACAGATCAAGCAGCAGTATCGGAAATTGCTTTGTAAATACACTCAAAAAGAAAGGCAGGCAATAGCTCTACGTCAAGTTTGCAATAGAAGTTTCTTCCAAACTGTGAAACATCTCTTCAATTTTTATTTTTTTCTGTTCCAAGACAACACTAGTGGCTTGCGTTAAACTTACGTTTTGGCTAACAGTAGCGATTCCAAGAGAAGTGACGTCGTATACTGTTCCCGAATTATGTATTAACCCATACATAATTCAAACTTTTAGCCGGCCGGAGTGGCCTTGCGGTTCTAGGCACTACAGTCTGGAGCCGTTCGAATCCTGCCTCGGGCATGGATGTGTGTAATGTCCTAGGCGGCTGATGACCTCATCAGTTAAGTCGCATAGTGCTCAGAGCCAATTCCAACTTTGTTCCATAGCAAACGACATCGTTGTTCCGCTAGCTGGAGTATAATTCCAACGAAATAATGACTTATACGTGGGGTCGTGGAATGCTTGACCTTCTTCCTGATACTGTCCTCAGCTTTAAGAATGGATGAATTGAAATAATACTTACGTTTCAACTAAAGTGTCCAGCTGGAGTAAAATGTGCAGCTAACTCCCACACATACGTCTTCTGTTACCATTATTTCGCGCGAAAGTCGTCAGTCTTCGAAAATTGCTTAGATTGTTCTAGTTTTTCATATATAATAATTGCTGTCAGCCTACGAAAAATATAATTATTAACGGAAAAAACTGGAAAGTAGACTCGCGCTTAAACTGTACGTGTACATCTTTATATTACTTTATCCTCGAAAGAATCAGAATTCAAACAAGTACTTCCCGATGATGAAATACATTTGAATTAACTGCCATGTGGGACAGTAAAGGCTCTCATCGCATCAGCGAGTGGATTACGTGAGTGTCGAGCAGACCATGGTTTTAAGAATTTATACTGACTGACATAGTAAAAGTAGATACAGCATAAAAGCAAACAGAATTCTGTGCAGCGTGACCAGATGAAAGAGCTACTCCACATCCGAAACAACACAGCCGATATGCTTCTTGGTGCAACAGAATCGAGATTCTATCGTAAATACCAAGAGAGGTGATCTCAAGGTCAACTTTTGTGGTTGTCAGTGCGTGCTGATAGGACTAGTCGAAGAGTTTTAGCGTGGTATCGAAGGGCCATGAGGCAGTAGAAGACTTGTTCGTTGGATGGTAGACGAAGCTATTCAAGAGAATCGTATCCCATGAAGTTCAGAAACCAATGTTTCAGACGATTAATGTTGCTAAATGCCTGCCCTTTGATGTGAACAACGCCGACCAGACCAGAAACACAGTACAGGTTTCGTGCGAGTTGTTAGGAAAACACTAGAGGCGTTAGTCCTCCAAAAGCCTACGCAGTCAGAGAGTTGCGTAATAATTACTAGAGCTAAAACAGTGGCCATTGTATTAAGAGCTTCGAAGGCCGTACAGTCCAGAAACTTTTGACAATCGGACATAATCGCTGTGAGCATTGAGGCAATCATCCTACCGACGAAGCAGGTTGAAGATAACCGTATGGAAAACACCATGTCCTGCTGCGTGAAGAAGTCCGTAACTGCCTGCTGCACATCCCCGCCCGACAGGAACCGTTGACCCTTGAAGGCCTTAATTAAGGGACCTTATTAAGGGACTGAAGGCGTGATAAAGGCATGGGGAGAGATTAGGATTATAGGGCGGGTGCTCGAGTGTACCCCACTTGTGTTGCTGTTATGTCTGCGGGACATCTTTTGTCGAATCGCGACCAGCGCAGAACTTGCAGAGAAAAAAATAGCAGCACGTTGGTCCTGTTTGGTCGCATTTGGTAATAAAGTCACCATGGTTACCGCAGACATGTCGGAATGACACGAATGGCAGACTAATCCTTTGCCTAAACGTCGGTTCTATATACCCGCATCGGAGACGCGCTACGTTGCGTATACGCGGCACCAATGTCCGTTTTGGACTAGCGAATCGTTAGATACATTAAAAACTCAGAACAACACAAATAACCAGCACCGATTGTAGTTCTCCATTCACTTCGAAGGCCACCTGTAAGCCTGATTCCCCATGTGTACTAATCGACAGTTTCGTAGATGGTAGATTGGGCTGGTGGAAGATGTCCGCTACTTCTCGCTTATACATTTTCTGAGATGACATATGAAAACGGTTTCGCTAAGACGTACAGCAAAGGCGGAATTATGCTTTCATTGCATGTCGTTTCTGAAAAATATTTTACAGAACTTAGAACTACCAAAGACAGTATGGAAATACTCAAACAATTATTTACTGGACAAGCAAATTGGATGGATATGAAACTAATTTACTCTGTTATGAACTGCCTTTAGCAGTAGTATGGAGAAGTTTCGTGACAGCTCCAATGTTCTTGTCGAAGAGTAATATATATTACAAAACCTCAGATTCGAATTCAGGCGCAGAGGATCTCAACGCAGTTTAGATTTCGTGGAAACTATTAGCTTGTAGGCGTGATACGCATAACAAAATTTCCGGGACATATTGTATCAGTACCTTTGACCGAAACACTTTTCGAAAACCCTTCCACTACGCAGGAGTTAGACCCCACTTTGAAGTGGCCCGCAACTAGTACACCGAAGCTCGTCAAACTTGATAAATCACAGGGTCTGACCCTTAATTGTTGACGACTAACCCATATTCTTTCCCATGTAGCCGGAAACACTGATGAGCTACACCGAAAAAAAAGTGCACTGCGCTGCTCAGAGCGAGTATCGTCGTATGTTTTTGGTCACCTATCCGTATTTGTTCCAGAAACTCTATTTCTTTTTACAACTATTAAACAGTTTCATCACTGGAGAAAACTTTTCAACAGTTTTCGATAAAATACAGGCGGTAATTGTTTCCATTGTTCGTGAAGCACTGCAAATAGGTTAGCTAGAATTTTGTACTAATTGATCAGTAATGGAACCAATGCTCTAGTTCAGGCTAAGGTTGTACTATATGGTTTCTGTGGAAGTTGTTATTGTTCTTATTTTGTAACATTCAGAATTCAGTGAGATCATTTTTGCAGTTGAAGAGACGCATCACAAGCAAACAGGATTCACTTTCGTGGAGCAATAACCACAAGCAGTCCCTAGTACGCAGCTATATTCGAGGGTAGTTCAGTAAATAATACCCCACAAATTTAAGACTTAAAATTTGATGACTATATTAGTCAACATTTATTTCTCTTGTAGTATTTTTCTCCACGTTCTATTGTTTTGCGCCAGCGTTGTGTAGGAGCATGTGTTCTGTGTTGTAAAAGCTCTTGTCCTGTGCTCTCAGATTGTTTTCAGTATCTGAATTAGGCTCTCATCATCTTCCAAGTCTATCATACGTAGATAATCCTTAAGTGGCCCAAAGAGATCGAACTCCAAGGATGCCAGGTCTGGCTTTAGGGTGAATAAGATATGGATTGCAGGGTGGATGAGGCTGTGACAGGATGTGGCCCTCAAGGGGCTTCGTTTCTGCATCTCCTGACGCTTTAACTCTCTTTAGCCATTGCCCAACAGCTCTTCATTCAACTGCATCATTACCGCAAACAAACAGTTTGTTTTTCCGCAACCAAGAATTCAATTACAGCATGTTGCTCGTAACGAGTGTCTTGCGTAGACGCCACTCTGATGGTTCACTGCGGCTGTGCCATCTGTCGGATTTGTTTGAAACTTCGCACACGTGCGGAAGACGCATCAAATTTTCGCCAGCTTATAGCGGACAATAAGGCGGATACCCTGACGTTTGCAAGTATTTTTTTTAACCATTTATAGCCGCCGAATGAAGACACCGACTTGGTTTTTTTTACTAATAGAACAATATACTTTTCTCATTGGTATTTGAAAAAATATTCCAAGAGAATTCCAACGACATGACATGTATAGGACTTCATCAAATAGTATCAAGATAACAGCATTGCAAATCACTGTCCCTTTTTCAGGAGAAGAGATTCCAGTAACGTGTGCCTTATTATACTAAATGTAAGCAAACACATAACTCACCTACAGTTCGTATGTTTATCATCTCCGCTGTTTTTCCAAGTGCTCAAAATGTAGACGTAAAGTGTTGCTAAAGGCTATAAAGTTATTCTGGAGAAACAATTCTGCGCGTTGAATTTCATCTGGAATTAACGGCAGCGCAGACCGGTGTTAAGGCATTTAATGCCTTCGAGAGTCGTCGGTGTTTCCTAATGGACCTCTTGTTCTAATTTTCGCCATAGCTAAAAGTATAGAAGTGTTAAATTTGGTGAGTCTGCAGAACATTTTGCGTTTCCTGGCCGACCTGTTCAGTGTTCTCCACGCTTTCTGTTAAGAGGTCTGTTATTACGTGTGCGGAATAGAAGGGAAATCTGTCATGTAGATACAACGCTGAGTGCCTGATGTCCAGTGGGATGTCACCCAATAACTGTGGTAGTAGCATATCAGGAATTCAAGATAATTGAGTGCATTCAGATTCCCATCAATAAAACAGGAACCAATAATGCGGGTCTTGAAAACACGCACCAAAGATGGATAGATCAAGAGCGTTGTTCTTATTCACTTTCTTGATTCTGCGTTGATTTTCAACTGACGATTAGTGTATTTTGCGGGGAGTAACTTGCCCATGATTTGTAAACGATGCCTCTTCCTTAAACTTAATTTTGTATGGGTATTCCGCATCGCTTGGCACTTTTCGTAGATACTATTTGTAGAACTGTACCCAGTTTTGGAAGTCACTACCGTGATGCCGTAGATGCAGCGAAATGTGAAGAGGATGAAATGCGATGTAATGTAGAGTTCCAGAACACTCATTTGGATGATTCCTCACGTACTTCTGAAATGCCTGTTAGTGACTTTTGCATTGTGTGTTAATGTTACTTTAGTTTCTTTCGTCAGTTGTTCTTCTTGTTTTGCGTATTTTACTGTCCACACTTCCAGTTCATAAAACGTTTTTAACAATGTTTACAAGGAAAGATCTTGAGTGCTTGGCATGGCCTGTTTACTCTTCAGCAGTCAACCGCACTGCTGGTCTAATAGTCTGGCGACATTCGCCATAAGCGGTTCACTTTTTGTCTGTCGTATACATTGTGACTGTCTCAATAGTTTCTCGAGCGAGTTACCTGATAGCTACAACAGCAGAACACAGACTGATGACCTTCAAGCCCACAGGTAAACACGAGAACCATAGCTGAGTAACCTGTTTGCTTAAATTTCGTATAATATGGCAGACGTTTGTGGATATTGACGGTGGGACGGTGGTTTGCGGTGCTGTTATTTCGGTACTATTTGATCAATTCCCATGCATGTTATGTCGTTGAAGTTCTTTTCGAAACTTCTTTAAACGCCAGAGGAAAAATTATGTAGTTCCGTTAGAAAAAAGAAAACAACAACGAAGTCGATGTCGTAATTTGGCGACTATAAACGATAAAAATTACTTACGAACATTAGGAATTTCGCCAAATTGCCTCCTATACTTGACCAGTTTTTCATTCTGGATATATATGTGATGGCCTGTCGCAGCTCCCTCAGCCTTTAACAGCTGTGAAAAAATGGCGCGTTATTTAGTAAACGACGCCCGTATTATTCAGTTGGAAAGTATACCGTATAGAACTCCATTTGTAATGGCAGTGGTGAATGATGTGCGTGATACGTCCATAGAATCGATTTTGCTGATTATAAGTGCAACCGCGTATAGGAGCCAATCTTCAAAACGAGCATGACAAATATTAATATTCATAATTGTTTTCATACTACAGTGCTTGCCATTAAAGGTGAACAGCAAGAAATATAGTGGATAATGAAATTTTAATTATTCTACGTATAAGTAAGGTAGGAAGAAAATATGAGTACATTTGCACGCGATTAGCGTCCATGCAGTGTCATAAATTCGGTAATTAGTGGCACTAATCCGGCTGTACATGAAGTCGAATTGAGCGTGGGTGACGTATATTAGTATGTCATGCCGTGTTGCTTCAGCTCTGTGCGATTGCTCATCAGCCATGATGGCTGGCAAGTCGCGGCGAGGCTGTTGTTGCAGCCCATCGGGAAATGTTTTCAGTAGGTCAGAGAGCTTGAGAACGCGCCGATCAGGCCAACCGTGGAACACTTTCGTATCGAGCTAGTTCAGGACAGCACGGGCAATGTATAGCCTCCCGTTATGTTCTTGAATGATAACGTCGTAGCGACTTAGAAGGTAAGGCAAAATCACCGGCGATAAGACGTCAGAAATGCAAATGTGATTACTTTGCGGACACATTTACACTCCCTTTCAGTACCCCAGGTGGCGATGACGAATACAGTCTGGTAAAGCTCGTTCCCCTCTCTGCTTCCACAGCTATCGTGATGGATCCTGAACCACGATTCGTCTGAGTAACTACTTGGTGGATCTGCTATGGCCAGTGTTGTCATCGAGCGCAACACTGTCTGCGAGCTGTTGTCGTGTTAAGTGAAACAGCATGAAAGTTCTCCATGCTGACTTTCCTTGTCGCTCCAGACGTTGTCGCATTGTCCTTGTGGATACACGTCTTGTAGCAAACAAGTCCAATTTCTGACTCAAGGTACGGGACGTGGCTGTACGAACCTGCACGGCCGAGGGAACAATATGTCTCTCTTCTCAGGCGCTAGTCGAGTGTGGCCGTTTTTACAAGATATTCTCACAAACAAAACCACCATTATTTAAATGCGATTCATGAACGAGAAACCCACATCGTAACCTTTCCTTACACTGTGAATGTAGAATGTAGATGGCTTTAATCCTGCAATTGTCTGGTTGCGCTGAAATAGTAAACATTTACATATGCAAAAATGAAGTTTCCTTCCAACCAATTTGATATTTGTTTCACTGTTCTGAATTGAGTTGCTGCGTAGGAGATCAACCAGGAGGTAACTGATTAAAAATCAACAGTGGAGGCTGTCTGCGCTGCGTAGTGGTTAAAACACTCGATACATTTCCAGAAGTAACCTGGTTCAAATCGCCTTCCGGTCCTTCTGATTTCGGTTTCCGTGTTCACTTGTAAAAATTTCCAATGTGCTTTCTTCTAGAGGCTTCAAATGAATTGCTGTGCCTTCCATCTCCAACTAATATTATGCTTAGTCATTCCAGACTTGTACCTATCTTTAATTTCGGAATTCATTGCAGTAAGACAAATACCAAAGCGTGCTTCTCAAAATTCGTTCCAGCTTCCGCATTGTAAAATTTGGCCTGTAGTATATATGTTACAGAGGATGTGAAAGTTTCAGGGGAAGTATACCATCACTGGTGATAGTTCACCTTCGCTGGTCCACTTAGTGCGCTAACCGCACACAGTGTGTATTGTTTGACAGAACTGAAATCAGTAATCCACTTCCACTATCACTATTGAATGTATACCTTCACTGCCAAGAAGTAAGGAATGTGAACCATGGCTATAATAACAAAATAGTCGTACTTCTAAACTTGCATTTATAATCTGTAGTTTGAAAACATAGTCATATTTCGTAAAATTCATTTATTGCAGCAAGGACGTGCACCATGGTACTTTGAGTTACACAGCACATTTCTGTTTTTGCAAAAGCATCTCAGAGTAAAAATGGTGTAAATAGCTGTATGCACAAAGGGACTTAACATCTGAGGTCATCAGTCTCCTATACTTAGAACTATGTAAACTAACTAACCTAAGGACATCACACTCAACCATGCCCGAGGCAGGATTCGAACCTGCGGCCGTAGCAGCCTCTTGGTTCCGAACTGAAGCGCCTAGAACTGTTCGGTCACCGCGGACGGCCCATCTCAGATTATGACATTTTTGTTGGCAGTTGCGTTTGATGAATCCTTGGCCACTTCCCGTCGACTGAGATGTCGCAACTGTTCTCACAGCAACAGTTTACTCTGCTGGAACTTCCTCTTCTGAGATTTTTCTTAGAGGGCAAGTACTGAACTATGGTCTGAGACAAAATGTTGTAGTTGTAGCCGTGGTGACTTACCGTATCGTCCCTTCCGTAATTATTTAAAAACAAACAGTTTGCGTATAGCTGGCTCAGCACATCAAATCTCGTCCCTATTCGGTAGAAGCCATCGGCCTTTGTCTCCAGGACGACACCCAAGATCGACCTAGCATCTCCTCTTCCTCTATCAAAGTCGGGAACTGGAACACTCACAGTGCAGCTGTTTTCCACTGTTGGAAAGCAGCGATCTCAACACTGCCGCATTCTTTGCGCTTGTTCTTCCAAGCACTTTTACGCTTAAGTTTTTTTTTATTTTTAATAGCACAACTTGACTCATCTAAATCAGTCAGGCAGTTGTCATAATTGTCAAGAATACTTCCTTTCTCCCTGTTCTCGACCTCTGTACCTGTTGGAATGTTATCCTACAACGTTTCAGTCCCTGTCTCACTGCTGACACTCACATCATTAATTATATTTTCAAGGTCATCCTCAGAGTGAACGTTCGTCATTACTTCAGGACGTAATCTTGTTGAAAACGAAACATGTTGAGGGGGGGCAGCCAAACGTTGCTTCATAAGGAGATTTTTTGATTCCAAAATATACAGCGTTATTTTCCATTAGCTGCACAAATCTTAATGCACGGCTCCACTCCGCGGTTTTGTGCTCCTGCATCCATGTAAAACTAAAACCAAAATCTGCCCGAACAGGCCATGAAGGCCCAACGGTACTGACCTGACGCCGTGTCATCCTCAGCCCACAGGCGCCATTGGATGCGGATATGGTCAGCACACCGCTCTCCCGGCCGTTATGTCAGCTTACGAGACCGCTGCATCCATGTAGTTAGCACATTTTGTATGTCTTAATTTGCTCGCTCTACGCTGCCTTGGCTCTGACTGTGTCTAGGTTTACCGCAGTTAAGCTGCTCATAATATTGCTGACGAACTCCCTACCATTGTCAGACTGGAGTACTGAGGGACAGCCTAACAACGCAAAAATTTCAATAATATTATCGCATACCTCTTCAGCTGTTTTGGACTTCAGTGACCTGAGAACAACGAATTCAGTGAGGTGGTCCTGATAAACCATTACAAATTTGTAATCTCCATCTAGTCGCGAGTGGAAGTCGATGACATCAACTTCACGTCTGGAATTTAGTTCCTTGAACAGCATTGGCTTCACTACTATTTTTTTCTGACTTTTTGTTGCTTTTGTAAACAAGGCTTACACAAACTAAGAAAAAAATTGGACATCTCTGCATGTTATATTACAGAACTTTGACTTCAAGCATTGTATCATTCGGTCGCGTCCACCGTGGCCAGTCATTACGTGAGCATCATGCAAAATATCATACTGGGCTTCATCATAAACGTGGTATTTAATCTTACCTTCTTCAGTTACAGATTGTATTAATCTGGTTACTCCATTCACTTCCAGCACTTCATATCTCTTCAGAAACTTGTAGTTGTTGCCGTCCCTCTTTTAGTGATTTAACCTTGCTGGTTAGTGACTCGTACTTTCCTCTGAGCATGAAGACAGAATTATAATTGAGATTTGCCCGTTCCACTCTAAGATGTTCGTAGAACTTCACTTTGTCAACCATAGCTGCACTGATGTGGACCGTCACTGTCACCCACAGTAGCGCTACTGTAAACCGTAACTGCGCACTGTCAACCATAAATGCACTACAGTATAACATAACAATAACGAGGTGACGACAATTACATTCATGATGGTACGTGGTAGCGTTGTTGGGTGCACCGTTAATAATTAGGGAGCAGCAATGAGGCACCTTCCCAAGTGTATGTGTTTTTTCTCTGTTTATGGTAAGCTCTCACTTATCATTTTAGTGATGGTGTACATGTACTAGGGAAGGTTTATCTTCTCTGATCTTCCACTTCCACTACAACATACACACACCGCTCAGAAGATCAGCAATTGAAATCGTGCGAATTTTCGGACGTTCCAACGTTATCACAACACTCGGCCATTGAGTAGACCAAATTGATTCCACTTTGCAATAAGATTCAGCGCACATATCGACTACATGTCTGTTAGCGACGACTTGCCCTAAAGTATCAAAATAGTATGAGAGCAGGTGTGATTTTATGGAAAAGGCAGTTCATTTAAAAGAAGCAAAAGTGTACGAGCTGGTCACTTGATGCACGAAGAGACGAATAGGCAGACTCTAGGACAGTGTTGCGATGAGCAACGATGCAGAGAGAGAGAGAGAGAGAGAGAGAGAGAGAGAGAGAGAGAGAGAGAGAGAGAGAGTGCTGGCGCCATTGGTGATAGGTGGTGCACCACCCCCGCACAGCAGCCCTTGCTGCTAGTAAATTGCAGCGCACTCCCCTGACTGTGCGACCCGTATATCATCGGCGCCCAGAGCGAGCTTACCGTGCCTGCCTTAACTTGCGGCTCACTGCTAAAAATTTATACCTGTGCTGCCGCACCGAGCGAACTTGGAGAGATGTGGAGGCCTCTTCTCGGCGGCGTCGGCGGCGGCAGGAGCATTATGAAGAGCCTTTCGTGGCTGTGTTCCTTACCTCGTCGCTGGAGAACGTGCGCGGACTATATGCAAAGAACCATGACGAGGCGTGCATGCTACCAAGACAGACGGCAATGAAGCGACAGCGGTGCTGTGCCATGCCTTCACAGGCGCACATTACAGCTTTCATATCACCTTGTTGTAACAGACAGATGTCGGTCAAGCAGAAACGTTGCCCTCCGTATGCGCTAGATGTTGATGTAAAGAAAGATATCGCAAAAATAGTTACCGCGCGAGGAATATTAATAGTGATTTATAAATTACTTCACAGTTTTTTAAAGTACTTTTTTCTCGTCGTTAAGCAGAACTTGTAGATTTTTCTATCAAAAAGCGCAGATAATGCTGGGATGTTGCGCATCATAATACGTTGCGTCTTACGGATTTACAATTTTAGAATGTGTGTTCTTTATGTTTTCACTGCATGGGACACCGCAATTTAGAATCCTAGATTCTGTTTCCAATACTTTTCTGCAATCTTGCCGTACTCTTATACTTCCCTCTCCTATGAACCAATCGTGTTCGTAATTGAAAGTACTTTGCCATCTTGTCAATAACCATGAGAGGTTCGTATTACTTACGTCTCATGGCATTTGGAGATAATTTATCTTGGATTTGTAACTGAAATATAATTATGGATGTTGAATTTTGAAATTTCTTGAGTACACATTTTATGTGGATCTAAGTCTTTCTTCACTAGTGACTAAATTCCATTTCAAATACTCTTGCGGTATTTTCTGATATACATTTTGTGACAAACTTCGACAGTAACTTCAGAAGTATCAAGTCTGAGTTAAGGTTGTGTATCGGGAAGGGTTGTGGGGCGAAACTAGACGCTTGCAGCTTAGCTTCATTCTTTCAGATGCTACACAAATGTGTTTCTCAACCAGACTTTACTGAAACCCCTTATGCTGGTCTCTCTTGTAAATTGGTAAAGAAATGCATTGGAATGTCAGTAAAGGCGTAGTATTTAAGGTGGAAGATGGAAAGAAAGAAAGGAAGGAAGGAGGGTGAGGGAAGTTACAGGACATCTCGTCCATGTCTAGCTGTTACAGACTTAGAAAGGAGTAAGGAGTCTCCGTACGACTATTAAAATAATCACTCCAACGGTAAAGCAGTACTGCAAAACTTGAAAAATTACATATCGGTATAGTTAATTGAACTCTTTTTTTTTTTCGTATTACAAGTCATTTGTCTTCACCACTGCGACATTTCGTTTTGTATCATCAGTAGAAACTGAGGAGACCGGTTGTTCTTCTACCTGGCCGTAGCTCCATCAGAAACGCTTTCTAATTGTCTGCAACATTTTATTTACACTCGTTACTATTATTATAATCATAATCATTATTACTGTTGTGTTAATACATTTCGCATAACACTGAATGTCAGTCACTTAAAGATCGTCGCCTCGGTAGTTTACCTGTCGTTCCTTAAACACAACGCCCTTCAAGCTTAGTTCCTTTTCCAACAAAAAATAAATTGTGGAGTTACCTCACTTCACTAATCGGCAAGAAATACAGAAAAAGTTATTCACTCACTCACTGGTCATACCGGACTCCAGAGTCCATTACCGCAGCGACGTATTTTCGCCATCTGTCCCTGTCTTGGGCTATTTCCTTCCATTCATTTTCAATACCTAGGCACCTCAAATCAGCATTCACATTGTCCTCCCATCTACGCCTCAGTCTCCCCACAGGACGTTTTCCCCTAAGTGCCCTACCAGTACTCTGCGCGCTGCCCTGTCATCCATTCGAGCTACGTGACCCGCCCATCGCAGCCTACGTGATTAATAATACTGATTATGTCAGGCCTTGAATAGAGTTCGTGAACGTTTTCGTTATGCATTTTTCGCCACTCTCCGCTAATGTCATCCATTTTGCTACGAAAATTTTCCTCAGAATTTTGTTTTCAAATACTCGAAACGGCTTTTCATTTTGCACAGTGAGGGACCAAGTCTCACACCCATACAACATAACTGGTAAAATAATAGTTTTGTATATTATAATCTTTAAATTCCTAGACAATATCCGTGATGAAAGTAATCTGTTCAGTGAAAAGTAGCACTCATTTCCGGCCCGTAATCTCTTCTTCAGATAAGATTCAATCTCATTACTCGAAGTGATGTCCACGCCTAGATACTTATATGTGTTCACTTTTTCAAACTGCATGTCTCCAACTCTTAACATTTCCTGATCTACTGCTGTTGGCATTCTAGTAGTAACCGAGTATTTAATTTTGTCTTCACGTATCCTTAGACCTACATCTTCACTAGCCTTGATTAACGCATTCGCATTTGCTGTTACAGATTCTTTCCTATCGCTAATGATGTTTAGATCATCTGCATACCCTAATATCTTAATATTTACATTTAACTCCACACCCACGGAATTTTCTGCTGCCATTCATACAATATGTTCTAGGACTAAATTAAAAAGTAGCGGAGACAGGACATTTCTCTGCTTAAGTCCGTTCTTTATTACAAATTCTTCTGACTCCAATTTCCCCACGCGTACTCTACCTTTTGTGATTTTCAAACTCGCTTCTATAAGTCTAACATACAATACAGAAACAATGACAGACAGAATTTACTCTTCCACAGAACATACCGATAAAGTTGATTGATCAACGGTAATTAAAAAGTGTATAGGAAAAGACTGTTACAGAGTTCACTCATAATCGTACTTCTTTTTCCCTTGTATACAAAACACAATGAGCTTTGCGTGTCCAATAGTTTCTCTACACCTAGGTAATAGGATACAATAAAATCAAACTGACCGTAATTAAACATTCTCCTGTAGACAGAGTTTAAAGGAGTAATCCAGAAACACATTTCTAAGTCCCAGCGTTCGCTGTGGACTGTAACAAACAGGAAACAGGCAACTATTTGTTCAGTGCGAAACGTTATTTAGAATTGTAGCAAAAAGCGTGGGGGTGTGCAGATTATTGGTTAGGGTACTTAGGTTAATTTACTGGTCAGCGCCTATTTAATTTTCTTGAGAAAACGTACAGAATATTTGAGATTATATTTTATAAATTACGAGACGCTAAGAGGAAATGAAAAAACATACGACGGGTTTATGGGCGATAATGAGTTTGTCACAGACGATTTGTAGTGATAAGTTTGAAAACTCGCTGTGACAGTGATTTATTATTATTATTATTATTATTATTATTATTATTATTATTATTATTTTGTATCCAACATTAGACTAAAAACGAGGTGCATTAATTAAAGACGTATATTGCTGATGTAAATCTGTTGTCGAGTCACGGAACATGTCTTATGTCACGTATTATGACGTTTTTGGTGATATAAAATCTCTTCCATAAAAGTCAACATGGATTCTACAAATATAGATCTTGAGAAACTCAGCTCGCTTTGTTGCTCCATGAGATCGTCAGGGCTGTAGACAACAGCTGCGTTCGAAGCATTCAAGAAGGCATTTGACACCGTCCCATACTGCCGCTTAGTGGAAAAATACGAGCTTACCGAGTATCGAAGCAGATTTACAACTGGATTCAAGGCTTCCTTGCAGACAGAATTAAAAACGTCGTTCTTAACTGATCAGAGTCGATAGATGAAAGGTAATTACAGGAGTACACCAGGAAGTGTGATATGATACTTTCTGTTTACAGTGTATGTAAAAATGGTCTAGCAGAAAATGTCAGAGGGCCTATAAGGCTATTCGTAGGTGATGCGGTTGTCTACAATAAGGTAGCAATAGCAGAAGATTGTTGAGATTTGCAAAAGGACCTGTAGATGATTGATGAATGGTATAGTGAGTAGCAGTTGACCCTGAACGTAAATCCGTGTTACATACTGCGCTTATTATAGGAGAAGATTGGTTGGTTGGTTGTTTGGGGGAAGAGACCAAACAGCGAGGTTATCGGTCTCATAAGATTGGGGAAGGATGGGGAAGGAAGTCGGCCGTGCCCTTTCAAAGGAACCATCCCGGCATTTGCCTGGAGCGATTTTGGGAAATCACGGAAAACCTAAATCAGGATGGCCGGACGCGGTATTTAACCGTCGTAATTCCGAATAGGAGAAGAAATCCACTGCAGTACAACTACTCTACTGATGATAAATTGCTGGAAACAGTACATAACGTAATCCGTCTAGTAATAACCATCCAGCGTGACCTTCAGTGGAATGAACACCCACAACAAAGCAGGTGCTAGACTCAGATTCATAGGAAAAATATTAAGGAAATTTAACTCAATCACCAGAGGTGTGCCTTAGGTACTGCACATCACTTTGGGACCCGTATCGCTTAGAACTAATAGAAGGGATAGGGAAGATCAGTTACGAGCAGTAACTTTCGCCGTAAGGAAGTTTAAGCGGCGTGAGAGCGTTACAGAGATGCTCAACTATCTCCGGCGTTGCAAGGAGTTGTGCACCACGGACCGGTTTACCATTGAAATTCCGAGAGAGGAACAGGTTGTTACTGCCACCCGTCACGAAAAGTGACCAAAACGAGAAAAGTCGAGAAACTATTGCTAATACAGAGGTGTCCCGGCAATCATTCTTTCCACGCACCATTCGCAAGCGGAATACGGAAGGGGGAACAGATACTGGTACCGGAAGTACCTACCGCCATACAAATTCAAATGGTTTGTAAAGTACTGATGTAGATGCAGATGTAGAAACCTGGATGTGAACATAGAAAATCGTGAGTCCAAACAGAATGAAATATTGGCATATTTTTCACCACACACACTAGCAGTTGCTGTAGTGCTCATTTGCTTCCATTTAACTACGCACCCAATAAAAACCATAATTCAGGGAATGTTCTTCCGAACAGATTCATGCAGAATTAGTTCTTGTTGATAATGTTAGTCATCATTTGAATTATTGTGTGTGATGTATGTAGTACCTCCCGTTTGTCTTACAGGTATGTCTGTCATAAGCCAGGAATCTCACGCATATCATGTTTCCTTGCCGCCTCATTTTTACTCTCCCGTCTTACTAATGGACACAGTGTCTGATTAGGGTTAGACAAGTACTAAGATTGCTTTAACAAGTAGAGATGCTTACAGTGTACGAATATTGATAGTACATTCGATTAAATTTCAATAATTTATCACAGGTTACAGTGCAGGATTAATAATTGAGTGCATTTATGCAGCTCTAATGTAATTATCGAACCCTTAGAAGCACACAACGTTCCTTAGATTCCGTGTCATACTGCACAGAGCGTAAGTTTTGTTCTTGGGGAAATTGTAAAAAACGCATTCTGCTTCTTAAACAACGAAAAACTTAATAACGATTTCCATGCTTCACTTTTTATTCAAGTGCAGGCGTAAACATTAATTCTAGGAATAGATAGTTGTCCGTGACTACGAAGAGTACGATCTTTTCAAGGTAATGATTAAAGAATATCGGAATTATTTTCAATAAATGTTTGAGGGCGTACTTCAGTGACAAGCAGTTTCCACAGTGCACAGTCTGATGTTTAACGGAGGATGCTCCAAGCTGCTATTCGCCTCTACCTTTCCTATTTTTCCTTGCATGAAACCCGGACAAAATGTTCAAATGTACCTCTTCGCATCTTAATTACTTTTATGATCCTTAAACGTGTTTTTATAATTAATTTGTCAAAGTGTTCGTAACAAAGTTCCCGAATTTACTGCCCCCCCCCCCCCCCCCAGGAAATTTCTGGCGCCAAAATTATTCTCGGGACAGAGAACTGGTTGAAATCCGAAGTCTGAAGCTCTGAGATATTCAGCGACTCGTGGAACGAATATCGGAAAGACAGATTAGACGCCATAGAAGGGGAAGTATTCGTCGCAGTTGACGAAAATGTTGTCTCGACTGTGCTCGAATTTCAGCGTGACTGAGAAGTTATCTGGAGCCGTATAACAGGTCTAGTCGAAATCAAGTTAACTGTTGGATGTTTCTATTGGCCACCCGATTCCGCTTTCAGTTTTACAGTCATTCAAAGAAGGTTAAGGCCAGTAATACGTAAATACCCAGATCATACAATACTCTTGGAAGCACTTTTAACCTACCAAGTATACACAGGGACGACTGTTCACTCATTGCAGGGGTACAGTCAGTCAGTCTTGCAAAGTTAGTTTTCTGACAACTGCCTTGAGCAGCTAGTTCGGCATTCCACACCAGCGGAAATATCTCAGACCTTGTAGCTACTAACGGGCTGGACCTTGTCGACAGCGTCAATATAGACAGAGGGATTAGTGATCATGGTGTCATTATAGCTACTATGGTTACCATGAAATTCAGAAAATGCTGAGGGAGCAAAGCCTATTGCAATCTCGGTTCAAAAGAGAACGTGCAAATGGTGACAAGCAGAAGTTAATAGGATTCGTCTGTCTGTGAAAAGATCTATTCGTGAAGCATAGAACTGGTCCCCTCATGACGCTTTAACAAAAGATCTTGCCGAGTACCCGAGAAAATTCTGGTCCAACCTAAAATCGCTACCCAGTCACAGAATCCCGTACGGAGGATATAGTAGGGAGTATTCCTTGCGTAGACAAGCAGCTGAAAGAATTCGAAAACAAATAAGCCTCCAGGACCAGATGGAATCCCAGTTCGGTTTTACAGAGAGTACTCCGCGGCATTGGTACCTTGCTTAGCCTGCGTTCATTGTGAATCCCTCGTTCAGAAGCCAGTATGTTTTCAAAGTCAGCGAGTATTCATCAGAGACAAGGGGATCTTCAGGAGTGCCCCAGAGAAGTTTGATAACACCGCTATTATTCTCTGTATACGTAAATGATCTGAGGGACAGGGTGAGCAGCAATCTGCGGCTGTTTGCTGATGATGCCGCGGTGTACGGGAAGATGCCGCCGTAGAGCGACTGTAGGAGGATACAAGATGACTTCGACAAAATTTCCAGATCGTGTGACGAATGTTAGGGAGCTCTAAATGTAGAAAAAATGTAAGTCAACGCAGATGAGTAGGAAAAACAATCGCGAAATGTTCGAATGCAGCATTAGTAGCGTGGTGCTTGATACAGTCACGTCTACATCTACATCAATACTTTGAAAATCACATTTAAGTGCCTGGCAGAGGGTTCATCGAACCACCTTCTCACAATTCTCTATTATTCCGACCTCGTATAGCGCGCGGAAAGAATGAATACCTATATCTTTCCGTACAAGCTCTGATTTTCCTTATTTTATCGTGGTGATAGTTCCTCCCTATGTAGGTCGGTGTCAACAAAATATTTTCGCATTCGGAGGAGAAAGTTGGTGATTGGAATTTCGTGAGAAGATTCCGTCGCAACGGAAAACGCCTTTCTTGTAATGATTTCCAGCCCAAATCCTGTATCATTTCTGTAACACTATCTCCCATATTTCGTTATAATACAAAACGTGCTGCCTTTCTTTGAACTTTTTCGATGTACTCAGTCAGTCCTATCTGGTAAGGATCCCACACCGCGCAGCAGTATTCTAAAAGAGGACGGACAAGCGTAGTGTAGGCAGTCTCCTTTCTCCTTAGTAGGTCTAAAAATCAAAATGGCTCCAAGCACTATGGAACTTAACATCTGAGGTCATCAGTCCCCTGGACTAAGGTTAGTTAGATTTAAGTAGTCTAAGGACATCACACACATCCATGCCTAGGGCAGGACTCGAACATGCGACCGTAGCAGCAGCGCTGTTCCGGACTGAAGCGCCTAGAACCTCTCGGCCACAACGTCCGGCCTTAGTAGGTCTGTTACATTTTCTGAGTGACCTGCCAATAAAACGCAGTCTTTGGTTAGCCGTCCCACAGTATTTTCTGTGTGTTTCTTCCAATTTAAGTTGTTCGTAATTGTAATACGTAGGTATTTAGTTGAATTTACGGCTTTTAGATTAGACTGATTTATCGTGTAACCAAAGTTTAGCACTCAGGAGAATAACCAGACACTTTTCGTTTTTAGGGTCAATGCCACTTTTCTCAGCATTCATATATTTTTTGTAAATCGTTTTGCAGTTTGCTTTGATCTTCTGATGACTTTATTAGTCGCTAAACGACAGCGTCATCTGCAAACGACCGAAGACGGCTATTCAGATTGTCTCCCAAATCGTTTATATAGATAAGGAACAGCAAAGGGCCTATAACACTACTTTGGGGAACGCTAGAAATCATTTCTGTTTTACTCTATTAAATTTCTAGGCCTAACATTGCAAAGCGATATGAAACGGAAAAAGCATGTAAGAGCTGTAGTGAGGCGACTGGTCGACTTCGGTTTATTTGGAGAATTTTATGAAAGTATATTTCATCTGTAAACTAGAGGGTGTATAAGATACTAGTGCTAACCCATTCTAGAGTGCTGCTTGAGCGTTTGGCATCTCTACCATGTCGGATTAAAGAGAGACACGGAACCAGTTCACAGGCGGGCTGCTAGATTTGTTATCGGTAAGTGCGAACGACATGCAATTATTACGGAGATGCGGCGGAAACTGAAATGGGAACCCCTGGAGTGAAGGTGACGTTCTTTTCGAGGGATACTGAGGAGAAAATTTAGAGAAACTATAACTGAAACTCGATGTAACCTGGTCTTACTGCCGCCAATGTACAATTCACGCAGGGACGACGAATACAAAATAATTTAGAGCTCGTACAGAGGCTTGTACACATTTATTTTCCCTCGCTTTATTCCCGAGTGGAACAGGAGAGGAAATGAGTAGTATCGGTACAAGGTGCCCTCGACGTCGCACCATACGGTGCCTTGTTGTATGTATGTACGTATGTATGTATGTATTTATGTGGGTCGTTATACAATCACCTTGAATTCCATGATTAGTATGCACGGTCTCACAGAAACGTTGCGACTTTCGAGGGGCTGTAGAGGGTGCCTTGAGGAACAAGTCGTGGATAGGGACCGGTATCCGGATACGTCATTCCACGACGCTACATAGCGTCGGAGGTACAGCGCATCCCTTCGGTAGCAAACGTGACTTTTCCGCTGACGGACCGTAGGAGGAACATTTCGTAAAGCTTTCTGCTGTTCAGTGATCGCGTCTGATTGCTACGATCGCCAGTGGAGAAGATTGCATTATCTGCTGCCTAGAAAAGCTTTGTTTCTATGAACGGGATTCTCTTGTTGCCTTAGTGGATGACGGTTTTGGACACAGAATTCCATTCGTAGTTTATTTTTCTGTTGCAACCCTATATAATCTGCAGTGTTTCTCGGTATACAGCAGAAAAACAAACTGTAGATGGATGGTCGTGTCCGAAACCGCCATCATCCAAGGCAACAGAGGATCGCATTCACATTAGACAAGGTCTGCCAACAAACCAGCTAGCTCTGTTTTCTCCACAGGCGCTCGTGGCAATCAGTCGAGATCACTGAATAACAAACATTTCGAGACGTTCGTCGTACGGTCCGACAGCGGACAAAACTAGTGTTAGCAGCCGAAGCGGTGGTCTCATGGCATGCGCCGGCGCCTGTAACTTCGACCTCTGTAGCGCCGTTACATGATGTTTCCTGACCTTGGTCCGTATCCTCAGTTTATTTCCCAAGACGCCCTCAACAACCCATCGACGTTTATGGCAATATTTCTGCGACACCCTGTAGATTGGTTAATATTCCCCAGCAGTGTTTTCTAATGGAAAAGAATGTGAGATTCACCCCGAAGATTACCGCGAAACACCCTTGGTCTTCCTTGCAATACTTACTCGCAGGTTCTTAATGAAACTACACATTCTCAAATTCCTCTAAGAATTATAAAACTGATTATTGTCCACACAACCATTATCAACTTTACTTCTACGTTTGGACTTGCCATAACTAGTCCAGCGAAGTACCAATAATGTTGCCTACCAAGGGTAGCGTATTTTCTCTCTAGTTCATAAACAGACCCATTTATGTAATTACAGTAGTGCAAGATGATAGTCACTGCACCGATAGGATAGTTTGACTGAATCGATGTGAATTTCTGTACATTGACATAACGAGAGCACTTTCCAGTACAGAGATGCGTTATTAACAAGCATTCTGAATGTCTGCTGAGAGTGTTCTTAGCATATTGCATGTGTGAGCGGCCATATGTTTTTAGGGGACTCAAGATGTTTCTTTTTTTTCTCTTGTGAGATTTCGCCACACAGCAAACACTCTGGGTTCCATCATTCATTCGTTCATTCTTTAAGCTAATCACATGCTTGTTCGTACACATAATAATACAGCGTTTTAAACACAGAAAAATTCAAAGTGTTATCTATTCAAGAAGTGCATTTCACATGGGTATCGCTTCGGTAATCCACGATGGTTTTCACAGAAAAAGTTGTTTCTATATAACAGCGTCATTGTTAGTATTACAAAAAAATGTTTACATATTTGTAAGGTACACTACTAGTATTGGTTATTATGTTGGAAACGTTTGTATTCTGCAAAGTAGAATCTTTTTCGGACTGTACACATTTTCTGTGACATTGTCTACCTTGCTGGATGCATTGCAACGAAAGCTGGTTCAAGCAATGGGTTCCTGCAGTCAAAGTTTTTAGAGCTCGGGTGGTGGGCCGAGTTGCTGACTTATGGCGAAAATAAAGTGATTTTCATTTGAAGCGGCTGAACCAGGCATTTCAAGTGGCGGGCGAATCTATCAGGGTAAAAACCATGTACTGGATCTCCCCATTAATCGAGAAGAGGGACCGAGCGATATGGTGTAGTGGGAAGACACTTAAGACGCATTCGAGAGGGTGGCGGTTCAGATCCAGCCGTTCGGCCATTCAGATTTGAATTTCCCGTGTTTTCATTAAATCGTTTTGGCAAATGCCGATATCACCTCTTTGATAAGGTCACGGACAGTTTACCTCGGCAGTTCGAACACGTGTTCCTTCTCGAATAACAACGTTGTCGACTTACGTCAAATTTTAACCTTCTCAGCTTTTTTCTGACTGAGATAATCGCCTTCGTGCAAGCTTTCTGTTTTCTATCCATTGTACTAAAACTTTACTTTAATGTAAACATATGTCAGAAAAGGGAAATGGCCGAGCGGTTCTAGACGTTTCAGTCTGGAACCGCGCTGCTGCTACGGTCGCAGGTTCGATTCCTGCCTCGGGCATGGAAGTGTGTGTTGTCCTTAGGTTAGTTAGGTTTAAGTAGTTCTAAGTTCTAGGGGACTGATGACTTCAAATGTTAAGTCCCATAGTGCTCAGAGCCATTTAGAAAAGAGAGTTAGGGGAGCCGAATTGGAAATAAGACCGCGAAGCGTGCTGATGAGACTCGTGAGTACTACAGCTGTGACGTGCTAAGTAGCAGAGCAGGGACAGGGCCACACATATTAGAGAAAGAGCGATTAAAGGATTAATGTCACCGAATACAGCAGTGTTCAATAGATAGGACAGCTGTTCGTTATCAGCCGTGAACGGTAGGCGTGCATGTTCAGCTGCGGGCGCCGCGGCTGAGCGAGATCGCGATCAGGCAGCGTGCAGCCGGCGACTCGGTGGCGGCGGTCTCCCGTGGAATGAGGCGATGGGCGAGCTGCGCTCCAGAGTGGCGTTGCTGCTCGCGAGACTGACGCGCAGGGCGCGCTGGCGGCGCCTCTTCCGCTACCACAAGGTGAGCGTACTTTCAGCTTTCCACTTCCAACACACAGCTTCGTTTTTTGTGTGTTTGTAATAATCTGCACCCGGGTCGTCTTGATTGCTGATGTCCGAAATTCGTTACAAACGAACGAAACGATTAAACTAGCGACCAGAATGCTGTGGTCTCTGTATTGTGTACTGTACCTAGTGTGTCATCTGACCAATGAGCTCGACGACGCAGAACAATCTGCGTGTTTGTTAGTTGGCTCCTACGCCAAGTCCACTCTCCACTTGACACAAGACTCTCTAGTGGAAAACCTCCAGGAATCAGCGTACGTGCGACACGAATCGTCAACCTTTGTTGTCAAGCAGCGCCTCAGCATCGGAGAATCCATATTCTCACTGTGCAACATTTGTCCTTTAAATTACAGCTTTGAAAAAAAAAAGTTTTCTATTACGCTATTCCTCTTTAAACAATTTAATGTAGACTCAAATGCAACATTTAAATGTTTGATACCAATACATGTCATCCCTATCATCAGAAACACTGCAATAGTGAGATGGTATTGCTTTAGAATTTCTTCTCCTCGCGCCACACGACGTGCTCCCCTCATCCCCCTGTTAAGTCAACGAATAGAAACTGTTTGCACTGTGCGTAGTAATTAAGTTTCATTGCTCTTTCGTGAAAGATTTTGCACTTTTGCTAACAGCGCGTGTTCCCTGTAGACCTTGGCTTCCTGATACTGAATCAGCGAAAGCAAATAAATTGCAAAAATTACACTCACAATTGGTCGGACGAAGAAATGTATGTAGATGGTAAGACAGTACTACATTGTGGAAACACTTGAGAATCAACGTGCCATAGACGTATCTATATTCCTTTTACAGGTAGAGAATAAACCAAACCATAGGAAAGGTACCATGTACTATTCAATTTTTTTATTTGCTGTGATGCGAAGTATATTTTCATCTTTCTTTCCAAAGCCTAACAAGGCTTAACGCAGTGCACGTAGCTCGTTTGGGCTCGAAATAGAGCGCTAACGTGCTTTGCTATACACATTCTGTTTGTGTATCTTTAATAATAATCATCAGGAAAACTGCCAGTTATTAATTGCCACGATCGATCTATCTATGATACGTCAAAAGACTTCGTGGTGGCTATACCTTACAGGACAAACAGAGTTGACATTTTTGCATCCGAACATGTATACTCAGTGAACTAAAACAAATTTGAATGTTTAAGAGACAAGTGCAACTCAAAAGGACAAACTGTAATTCTTAGCACCCTCTCCTCATAAGATAATTGGAAGCAACAAGTTGAAAATTCAGCTTCACTTTTTTTCCCCAAGTTTCGCTCTGTTGTGTTATTCTTTCCCGTGTTATAACATAAATGAAGCGCAGGTTGATTGGATGACAGATGCAGATTCTGATAGTTTAGCGATGGTTAATGTACCCCTTCAAAGTTAGTTTTAAAAGAAAAATGTGACGTGTTGTGGAAAACTACTACAGCCTTATCTCGTAAGTATTTGCAATAAAGTTGAGTACTTGCAAGTAAAATGTTACAGAAAAAATATATTATGTGCTAAAGACTAACAGCTGTCACACAAACAAAAGAATATTGGCGCCTACGTAACAGATTCTTAATAAATTAAGAATATTTTTTGTCGTCATCGTTGCATCAGTGTGTGCAGCGTCCGTGTCTTCACATTACAATGTCCTTCAGACATTTACGCATCTCTGAAGGGTATTGTGATGTGAAGAGACAGACACTGTATAAACACAGTTATTGAAATCATCTATGAAATATATAAGCTTTTAACTTCCCAGTAACATAGAATTGGGTGTCGTATTGTTATTAAATAAGAAAGTACCTTTGCCTTTATGTACAGCTATCTGGGAAGGGTGTTATCCTGTTTACTTTGTAATTTATAATGAAAAAGATATTTTATTAATTTCGGCGATTGGTTAGCATTCTCCTCAAATCACAAGTAACGACTACCCGAGAAGAATGGTCTGTAGCAGTAGTAACGGTAGAAATAATGGTATAAGTATCAACTTTCTTTGGAGGTGCTGTGCAGGACGTTTTGCGTCGTTGCATTTCTTTACTTCATATAGTCGTTTACACCCGTTACTCAGAAGCAGTTACTCATACCAACTTCCTACCACAAAGTATTGTAACTAGAACTTTTAAACTGTATGATTGTCAAACTCCCTGTACCTGGTTTATCTGTCTTTCTTGGTTTTCGGTTTTGTTCGTTGAAAGCTCTTCGTTTAGACTTCGTTCTCAAAAACAGCAGCGCTCATGTGCTTTACCAACTACACCAAAGCAAAATACGGATAGTATTTAAATAAAGTCACAGTATTCGCCTAATTAGAAGGTAGTTACAACATGTTTTTGTAACTATTACGTTACATTTTCTGCAGTGGCTAGTAGCATTGATGAATCATTTACAGCCGTTGCTCATCAGATTCAACGTCTGTCATATGGATAAGACCCCAGTATTCTCAGAGGCTTACATGATCTTATGACTTTCCATATGGCATACTCTCATGCGCGTCGGCATGTGTCAGTGTGATGTTTCAGCTTTGTGCATTTATAGCTCGCTAGTTACGTAGACTCATGCGTTGAAACTGCCAGTGCTGTTTTCATGTGACTTTTTTGTATTGGCGTTTGCTATATTAGTAACTCCTCAACTGCCAAGGTGTTGAAGCACTTATGTTCTTTATTCAGACGATATACTTTTTGTTACTAAAACGTTTGTAGCAGCGAATTATCGTAAACTGTTAACCTTTTGTAATTTATCATTCATTTCGGTAGCATCAGTGTATCTGATGCTTGCAGTGACGAAGCCTGACAGGAGTTCCTTCCACATACCAGCCGCCATGATTCCGACCTTTGTTTCAAAAATTAATTAGAAAAAAGTTTTGACGCCTGCGTTAACAAGGGGCATACCCGTACTCATATTTCGAAGTCCTTTCGAATGCCACTCTAAAGTATGCACTTCAATTTTATTTTTTTAAAATCATACTTGTTGCAATACGACGGTTGTACCGGAGTTACAGAGTAGTAACCTTAATGAAGCAGAGAAAAAGTAACTGCCTTACTTGATACTACCATTTGCTTTAACTGTAAGCAGGGTGCTTCGCAGTTCCTACTACAGGCTTCTAGGGCTTATACAGGGACTTACTAGACAACGTGTTAAGGAACCCTGTTTCAGCAGAATTGTACCAGTTGGACGTAAATTAAGTTTGAAGGTTGAATCACTTTCAAATCTCTCGCTTCACCGGACCGTCAACACCCTCAAAATCACTCCTACGCCGGTAGTCGTATCATACCAATGATCGCTTATTTGTCGTATGGACTCGGTTAAGATGTGACCCGCCTCCGTGTCTGGCAGTTATTTGGCCTTCACATTATAATACGAATAATGCAATATAAGTATCATGTTTCAAATGGCTCTGGGCACTATGGGACTCAACTGCTCTGATCATTAGTCCCCTAGAACTTAGAAATACTTAAACCTAACTAACCTAAGGACATCGCACACATCCATGCCCGAGGCAGGATTCGAACCAGCGACCGTAGCAGTCGCACGGTTCCGGACTGCGCGCCTAGAACCGCGAGACCACCGCGGCCGGCAGTATCATGTTTACATTGCACTGATGAACATGTGATAATTAATAACATCAAATATCCAAAATAGTAATTACTTCAGTAGTGTGCTTTATAGAACCACTTGCGAATCAATATCTCGCAAAATTGCCCTTGTATCATGTGAAGCTTTCTATTACTCAAAAATATATCCGCAGCAGCGCTTCTCTCTACGAATTTCCATCTTCATCACTCTTTCAGATTTTGTGAGTTAGCAGAAAGTTTCAGAGGCTTTTGGAGTGGCTCCAGTTCCTGAAGTTTGCCGATTAATTGGATGCTGTAAGTGAGTTACCCTAATAGCTGCAGATGAATCGATGCCTGTGTGCGGATTTCCTTTTTCAGCTGAGGCCGCTCTCCGACAGCAGCACAGGGGTGCTCTTATCCCGGCACTTCCGAGCAACGGACTGCGAAAGTCGAGTGATGTTCTTAAGTCGCATGATTACACGTTAATCGTTGCAGTTGAGTTGTAAATCACAGATATTAGTTTCATATATAGTAGAGGACCGTGAATCTCAGGAGCCCACAAGTGTTTACTGTAGAGTCCTGGACATGAGTAATGCCTTCTGGACATGTAAATAAATGCTCAACAGAGTTCGGTTGCTTACAAGTAATGGAAGTATAAAGTTAACCTAAAAGCGTTACTGCGAAACACTACATATCCAAATCCGAACGACTCAAGCATAAAATTATTAAAATAATGAGTTTCTGTGTAGGCCACTGTAGATGCCTCAAGCATAAGGAACTTGAGTTAAAAATAAAAAAAAAAATGCTAAAGACGGTAATAGATATAGTTATCCAAGCGATGAATAGTACATATCCTTGCAGTACTAAGAGTTTCTAGATTCTGGAATTACTTGGTGGGATGTATCTGGACGTCTTGCACAAACTTATTTAGAGATTCGAAGGCTTTGTAACTGAGGAACGTTTTCTACTGTAATACCTGTGATACAAGCAGCTACTGTTTCACTTCTTTCTCTACAGATGTGCAAATGCTGCACCTAGGAATGTATTATTAATGCTTTAATCTTTTCAGGACTCATTTTCTAGGGTGTCTACCGTGGTATAAATTTAATACACGTTGAAGTTTGACTGCTGTTCGTTTATCACTTGGATGGATACAGAGTAGAAAATTGTCCTTATCATTTTATTTGGTTTTCCCTACGGATACTATATCTCCTTGTTGATGAATGACATGTTCAAGAAAGTTGTTGACGAAATAATAAGTGCCAAGTAAGTTTGGTTTACTTAAAAAAAATGGTTCAAATGGCTCTGAGCACTATGGGACTTGACATCCGTGGTCATCAGTCCTCTAGAACTTAGAACTACTTAAACCTAACTAACCTAAGGACATCACACACATCCATGCCTGAGGCAGGATTCGAACCTGTGAACGTAGCAGTCGCGCGTTTCCGGACTGAGCGCCTTAACCGCGAGACCACCGCGGCCGGCAGGTTTACTTCATTTGACCATTACGGTAAGGGTCGTAAAAAGAAGAGAATCTTGCCTTGTAGTCGAACAGGCAAGCAACGGCGATGTAGCGCCTTAGTCTTGATTGCATTTCCGTAATCGCCGTTCAGCCATCCAGATTAAGATTTTTGTGTTTTGCGTAACATGTTTAAGATGAACGTTGCGAAAGGTACCTCTGTGAGGCCACGACTGATTTTATGCCCCATTCAAGTCCAGTTATGGTTTGTGCGCCGTCTTTAATGACTTATTCGTCGAAGGGATATTAAACCCTGATATTTCCTGCCTTTATTTTTATCTGATTCACTACAACTGTCGCCAACACCAACGATGAACATTTAAACTTGTGACGAAAGGCAATAAAACAATTCTATCTAACTTGCCCTTTTTGAAACGTAGGAACTACAAGAACATTAAATTTCCAGCTTTTAGGACTGTCAGGAGCATCGTAGTATTTTTGTTTTGATGTTCATTCGTCTCAAAGTTCTGAGTATGGTACAACTGTTGCGAAATTAGCGGACACAATTTCTTAATAGCCGTGTTTGCTCTAGCGCCTGAAGAAATACGGCAGTGTCTTCCCGGTCATATCGTGGCACGGTGTCATTTGAATAACGAAAGACATTAGTTCCCTAAATGGCACAAAGCTCGCATTCCATGTTTAAAAGTTATGTATACTACAGTTACTAGTTTCCCTGCGCTTTGGATTAAGTTCATATCAGTGCATGCCTCTTCAAGCTGTTTTTGAGGAAGATAGACTTTGTCTGCGAAACTGCAGGTCTGTCCCACAGGCAAAGAATGCCACGGGTCGCAAGTGGAAGGGCGGATGCAGTTTAATGAAGCACATCGCGGCACGCAACGAACTTCACTAAACAAGATTGCCAACTTTAACTTGCTTCGCGTAGGGGACTCTTGGCTGCATTCTGTCAGACATTCCATTCGCGTCGGCTGTGCTGCGTGAAGGGTCTGCGGGTGCTCTGAATGTAAAGAAGCACGCAGCCGCTCCGCGGCGCGAATGCGTAACTGCTCCAGCTTTCATGGAAAAAGGTGGGGGGGGGGGGGGGGGGGGCCACCCACGCTATTGCGGCGCGCCTGGACGCTGACCGTTAACTGAGGCTTTCAGCCGAAAAATGGCTGAGGGCCTGGTCCCGCTCTTACTTTTATTGTACTTGTTTCTCTATGCTCATTTTCCAAACAGTTCTTACGAAGAGCTCTAAAGTTATATTCCAGTAATATTACAGATCTTGCTAAACCTAGTAGCTTATAGAATGGCATACGAGAACTGAAGCGGAATCAATGAAAGATTAATGGTACAGAATGCTTAGCCCACAGGAGTGTTCCTTTGGTCAGCTTTTCCATATTCATTTGCCTGATTACGGATCTGGTGCTGTGAGGTCTCCTCTATACATTATGCAAACAGATGATATATAGAAATTAATTACAAAACTTTTAAGACTTTCGGGTCCGTTTGTTGACACATTCCCTGTTTTCTTCTATCTTGGGCTGTTGGCCGACGTATATTTTATAACTTTTCTGACGTTTCGCGAAAGACCATTTGACAATCCATTTGTCAGAAATTAATTAGTTTAGCCTATTGTAATGGCGAAGATTACATGCACAAGTATACGCGTGCGTCATTCCTCAATTGACATGTTATAATATGGCCAGAAACTACGTATGATCCAAGACAGCTACGGGCAGATGTGAAGTTCAGTTATTACCTGCTTGCTAAGTGATGAGAAAGTGTCTGATTAAGACTCTCTTTAAAACAGAAAGACATATGATGAAAATGAGTCGAGGTCAACTCTTTTTCAGTAACTTACAATTCTACTTGTCACTTGGTATTCAGGTAGTATTTACGCAAATAAAATAAAGAAACCCCATGGTTCGCTGACTCCAGTACGTAGTGTTACGAGGCAATATAATGTTATCAGCTTTACCACTAGGCTGTTCTCAAGTCTATGCAGCTAGTTGGACAAAACAAAATCACACTTACAACGAAACAGGAGCCTCCTTAATATTACTTATGACAGAAATGACGGCGTTCCTGTAAAAAACCTTGTAATAAAAGTAACTGATCTTCCAAATTGAAGCAGAATTTAATAAAGAAGTATTAAAAATACATACCTGATACATTTCTAATGAAACGACTATAGATCCCTAATATGTAATTTTTGAAAAACTAAAAGCATAACGTTTTGACTGTTGCCAGAATTCAGTGAATATCACACTAATTCAGACTGAAACAATTACTGGTATTCATCAAAAGAGGTAGGAAAGGTCCCCTAATAGTGGTAGAATACTGTGGTACGACGAGTTCTGAGGTATAAACAAACTTTAACCAATACGCGTCTATCACAGTAAAGTTTTCATGTGATCTAAATGCATCACCAATGAAAATTCATGTAGTCTTTCCTGGATTAATGGCCGATTCACGTATTGTACTACCACATTACATAAATCAGCAGTCCGACGTGCAGTTTTGATAAACGTGCTAAAGAAGCGAGTAGCCCCCAAAATCTGTAAACACACATTTGTTGTTGCCGCCTTTAGTCCGAAGACTGGTTTGATGCTGCTCTCCAGGCTACTGTATCTTGTGCAGGCCTCTTCATCTCCGAATAACTATTGCAACCTACATCCTTATGAATCTGCTTAGTTTATTCATCTCGTAGTCTCCCTGTATGATTTTTACCACCAACACTTCCCTTCAATACTACATTTGTGATCGCTTGATGTCTCAGGATGTGTCCTATCAATCGATCCCTTCTTTTGGTCTTTTAAGAGATGTCCGTTCCGTTCAACTGCTTTTACAAATCCTTAGATGTCTCAGACAGAATTATGTCATTCGCAAACCTCGAAGTTTTTGTTTCTTCTCTTGGACTTAAATTCCTACTCCAAATTTCTCTTTGGTTTCCTCCACTGCTTGCTCAATATGCAGATTAAATAACAACGGCGACAGGGTACAACCGTGCCTCACTTTCTTCTCAACCACTCTCTCTTTCATGCCCCTCTATATATTTAGCAAACGACGAAGAAAACACAAAATTAAATATTTTATATCAAAGCAGATGAATATAAAGCTCCCCTAAATGCTACAAGAATGGAAGCAATGTCAAAAAGAAAATATTCACAAATATATAATATTTTGCAATGAAAAAGAATTTAATAAAAGGAATTAGTTTCTGTTTATCTCCTTCAAATTACTGAAAGAATGGTTTAAAAATCCGGGAATTGAGTAAAACGTGGAGAAATCGTAAGTGTAATTTTTGGGAGAAACTATGTTTATTAAACACTTCCTTTGGAAATAGATGTACGAGGAGAGAGTTCCATGATGTCCGATGATGAGACACACAGCTGTGGACAAATGGTGTATCGTCCTCACACGTTGGCAGCCCGAGACCAGAAGCGTATTCATCATTATAACGGCCACTTCTATAACGATGCAGTGGAAAGTGGGTTATTTACAACCTCATCGTTGCCTGCAGTATCTGTCGATGGAGATGTAGACCAAAACGTATTTCACTCAGAAAAAAAATTAACGACGTCACTGCTAAACTTTTCTCATCACTATTACAAAGTTAAAGTTTTATGTTATTTTCTTAAATATTTGTTTATGGCGAGAGTCGTATCAGTAAATTTATATGCTCAGTGTCAAAAATAGTCCTCTTCGTAAATATGTTACACCACTTTCCGAATATCGTAGCTTTCAAATTGTTCTGTGAAACAGTCGTCCGTGAGAGAAAACTCTTCCATACATTTACACTCTGAGGTGACAAAACGTCATGGGATAGCGATATGCACATATACAGGTGGCGGTGGTGTCAAGTACTCAAGGTATAAAAGGACAGTGCATTGGCGGAGCTGCCATTTGTATTCAGGTGATTCATATGAAAAGGTTTCCGAAGTGATAATACCCGCACGACGTTAATTAACAGATTTTGAACGCTGAACGGCTGTTAACGCATGGGCCATTCCATTTCAGGAATGGTTAGGGAATTAAGTATTCGGAGATCCACAGTGTCAAGAGTTTGCCGAGAATACCAAATTTCAGGTTCAAATTGCTCTGAGCACTATGGGACTTACCATCTATGGTCATCAGTCCCCTAGAACTTAGAACTACTTAAACCTAAGGACATCACACAACACCCAGTCATCACGAGGCAGAGAAAATCCCTGACTCCGCCGAGAATCGAACCCGGGAACCGGGCGTGGGAATCGAGAACGCTACCGCACGATCACGAGCTACGGACCCAAATTTCAGGCAATAACTCTTACCACGGACAACGCAGTAGCTGACGGCTTTCACTTAACGACCGAGAGCAGCGCCGTTCGCTTTGAGCTGTCAGTGCTAACACTGCTCGAAGTAACGGCAGGAATCAATATGGGACATAAGACAAACGTACCCATTAGAATAGTCCGGCGAAATTTGTCGTTGATGGGCTGTGATAGCAGACTACCGATGCGAGAGCCTTTGCTAACAGCACTATCAGTTGAGTTGCAATATTAGTTGGTAAGAACTAATGGTAGGGCTCGAGTGTGACGCAGAACCTACGAAGCACGGAGCCAGGTTGTCAACAAGTACTATGCAAGCTGGTGGTGCCTCCATAATTGTGTGGGCTGTGATTACATGGAATGGACTATGTCCTCTGCTCCAACTGAACCGATGTATAATTGGAAATGGTTATGTTTGGCTACTTGAAGGCCATTTGCAGCCATTCGTGGACCTCATGTTCCCATACAAACGATGGAATTTTAGTGGATAATATTGCGGCATATCATCGCTTTGAAGAACATTCTGGACAGTTCGAGCGAATGATTTGGTTACCCAGATTTCTGGGACACAATGGAGAGGTCAGTTGGTACACAAAATTCTGCATTGTCAACACTTCCGCAATTATGGACGGGTATAGAGCCAGCATGGCTCAATATTGTTGCAAGGGAGTTCCAGCGGTTTTCTGAGTCCGTGTCACGTCGAGTTGCTGCGCTACGCCGGACAACAGGAAGTCTTCTCGATACTAGGAGGTATCCCCTCTGTGTATTTCACAATCTGCGCAGTGCACTCATTAACACAGTCTATAAAGCTGCTACTATGAACACTCCATTCCGCCACACACATCAGTGGTCAGTCTACCCAATTCTCTCCAGACTCCTTGGTTGCCGCTTCACAAAGCGTCCTACCAATAGTTTTCAGAGCTCGTCTCTCCCGTAAAATATTGTATATTTGGAATTTTGCTTTAATATGCAATTTTATGCATATGTTAATATTTTATTCAAAAATAAGTACATGTTAATAGACGCGCAAGCATGCAACATCAGAAAATCAAAAACAGTAATTCCATAGGTGGTAATTACAGAACATACATAGAAGGAAATGCACAACTGCAGTTCTGTCTTCAATGTTAAAAGAAAAGAACTTATTTTAACGGAATATCGTAATACCTTTACACATTACAATTTATTACCGTTATGAATGAATGCACTCCAGAACTTCCCGCTTTCGTAAAGACCGACCATGTACGACATGCTGCCGGTCGTCTTTAAAGTCACGTAGCTTGTACAGTCCTAAAGACGGTACATCCTGGTAAGGGTACGACAAACTTCAAAAACAGACACAGCCGTGGGCGCGCGTCCTTTTGTAACGTTAGGAAACGAATCGGTGAGCGTTGCGACACCCGGGAGGGCGTGTTTTGGCAGCTGTGGAGGCCGAGCTCGGCCGCAGTAGCTTTGCGGCATCGATAGTAGGTGGCGGCATCCTGTCGGCGCGTTGATAGGCAGAGACCAGGAAAACTCCCCATCGCACTCCCCTCACAAAGTGACCCCTTGGATATCCCATAAAAAGCTGAACATTTATCAAGCATGAGAACAGGAAGTTCAATTTAACTGAAAAAAAAAAAAAAAAAAAAAAAAAAAAAAAAAAAAAAAAAAAAGAACAACGAAATAGAAACAATGAACACTCCAAGGTCCAGATACGCAATATCGAGCAAGAAGCACGAGCCGCGCCGTCGTGGTTGTGTAGTGATGTTACTGGAATGCAAAGCGGTAGATCAGTGTTAAAACTCTGAGAAATTTACATTTTCTCTTCTGGAGTATATGATAGAACCGCAATCCCTTTTCATCGCCTTACCCCATTCGCTATTCATACTGAGTCATCGTAACTAATTAGAACTGAAAAGAGGCTACATCTAGTCACGTGACCAATTTGTTTTCGCCACTCGGCAGTGCATAGCTACTGTACATAGTATTATTTATTTATTTATTGTATTATTATTAATTTTTGTTCATGGCTCAAGTCCTCAAAGAAAGATATACGAAGTGGGAAGTGATTAGATTTCTCTCTTTTCGTTGTCCATTGAATACTTGTGATGCTCGATGTAATCATTAATTACCGAGGTCGGTGGTTCAGTGGTTAGCATACTGAACTCGCACTCGGGGGAACGACGGTTCAAATTCTCGTTCGGCTGATTTAGGTTTTCCGTGATCTCCCTAAATCCCTTCATTGATATAAATGAAAAAAAAAGTCTGCGGCGCTCAGTCCTTGATAGGGCATAGCCTTTTTGCGGGTAGAGCGTAGCCTTCGTTTCATCGCGGCACTGGGAGGAGGAGGAGGAGGAGGAGGAGGAGGAGGAGGAGGAATAGGAGGGTAGCGAGGCCATCAACCTGGCGGCCTTTTACCTCCGCGAGAGATTCCCAGGACTCGGTTTGAAAACAGACGTAGTGCAGTGTAGGAACTGGAACGAGGGAAACTCCCCGATCCTGTCCGGAATTTGATCCGAGACATCCAGGGCCGGAGACTAACGCTTTAACTGATAGACCAGCATGGCTAACAACAAAAACATTAATAATAATAATAATAATAATAATAATAATAATAATAATAATAATAATAATAATAATCCCCGTGGAGGCCCGGGAAAAGAATAGGCCTCCGGTGTGTTCTTCCAGTCGTAAAAGGCGACGAAAAGAACAAACCACTAATAGGGCTAACCCCCCTTTTAGTGTGATTAGTTGGTTCAGGACAACTAAAGAAGCCTCGGACAAGCGCCGTCATGGTCGGGGACGACGCTTGAACCCTATGCCCGCCCACAATGGTAACGACACTGCTAGTCAACTGGAAAATGATTTAAATCCAAATAGAGGTATTTTGCAGGATATGCTTCCTGCAACCACCCTAGAAGGAAAACAAAGACAGAGGATGAGATGGTCAGATGAAGTTAATCGACATCTCATGTTCTGTTATTACCAAGCAACAAACCTAGGAACCAACACAACTGGATACAGATCACAAGTATACACAACATTTATTACCAGATACCCAGAATTAAAATTTTTAACAGAACCACGACTAGCTGATCAGATCCGTGTAATAATAAAAAATAACAGGATACTCCAGTCAGAATTAGAAAACATCAAACAAAAAGTACAACAAATACTGGAACAAAATAATGTGCAATCAGAAGAAGAAGAAAATACAGTAATGGACTCAAACATCCCAGAGCAAACAAACAAAGAACAACACACATCAATTAAACAATCAGAGGAAAACGAAATCTTAAGACTGCCACCAGAACAAGTACAAATAGAACACGAAGTGACACACATGTTAGATATAGAAGAAAAATTTTAGCTGACATATATAGAATACAAAGACACAAATACAGACATTAGACCATTCTTGCATAGACCGCCAAAGAACCCACAAGTCGAAACAACAATAAAAACTATCAACACAATCATACACAAGAAAATAAATGAAAACACAGCTATGGAAGAGTTACAACTACTGGTTTATATAGGAGCACTCACTACACTAAATATACACACTAGGCAGAGATCAGAACCAACCTACACACAGAAGAAACCCACAATACCAGCATGGCAACACAGGCTACAGATAAGAATAGAAAAACTGAGAAAAGACATTGGACAGCTAACACAATTTATAAGAAATGAAATATCAGACAAAAAACGAAAAAGGTTAGGTAAAATCTCACAACAAGAAGCGATAGAGCAATTAGATGAAAAGAAGCGGAAATTACAAGCACTGGCCAAACAACTTAGAAGATACAAGTTAAAGTGAAAATAGAAGGAAACAAAACCAAACATTCAACACAAACCAAAAGAAATTTTACCAGATAATAGATAACACACACCTTAAAATAGACAATCCACCAAACATAAGAGACATGGAACACTTCTGGAGCAACATATGGTCAAACCCAGTACAACATAACAGGCATGCACGGTGGATAGAAGCAGAAACAGACACATACAAGATGATACCAGAAATGCCTGAAGTGATAATTTTGCAACATGAAGCCACCAAAGCAATTAATTCTACTCACAATTGGAAAGCCTCTGGAAAAGATAAAAATAGCAAATTTCTGGCTAAAGAAGTTCACCTCAACACATTCACATCTAACTAAATTATTTAACAGTTACATTGCAGACCCATACACATTCCCTGAAACACTTACACATGGAATAACGTATATGAAACCTAAAGATCAAGCAGACACAGCAAACCCAGCCATGCCTACCAACAATATACAAAATATTAACTTTAGTCATTACACAGAAATTATTGACACATACAACACAGAACAAAATTGTAAATGAAGAACAAAAAGGCTGTTGCAAAGGAGCACGAGGATGTAAAGAGCAGAGGTGACATATCAAGCTAAAACTAAACAAAGGTCGCTACACTACGCATACATTGATTACCGAAAAGCTTTTGATAGTGTACCCCACTCATGGTTACTACAAATATTGGAAATGTACAAAGTAGATCCTAAATTGATACAGTTCCTAAACATAATAATGAAAAATTGGAAAACCACACTTAATATCCAAACAAATTCAAATAATATCACATCACAGCCAATACAGATTAAGTGTGGAATATACCAAGGAGACTCATTAAGTCCTTTCTGGTTCTGCCTTGCTCTGAACCCACTATCCAACATGCTAAATAATACAAATTATGGATACAATATTACTGGAACATACCCACACAAAATCACACATTTGCTATACATGGATGATATAAAACTACTGGCAGCAACAAATCAACAACTCAACCAATTACTAAAGATAACAGAAGTATTCAGCAATGATATAAATATGGCTTTTGGAACGGACAAATGTAAGAAAAATAGCATAGTCAAGGGAAAACACACTAAACAAGAAGATTACATATTGGATAACCACAGCGACTGCATAGAAGCGATGGAAAAAACAGATGCCTATAAATATCTAGGATACAGACAAAAAATAGGAATAGCTAATACAAATATTAAAGAAGAACTAAAAGAAAAATATAGACAAAGACTAACAAAAATACTGAAAAGAGAATTGACAGCAAGAAACAAAACAAAAGCTATAAATACTTATGCTATACCAATATTGACCTACTCATTTGGAGTAGTGAAATGGAGTAAAACAGACCTAGAAGCAGTCAATACACTTACATGATCACAATGCCACAAATATAGAATACATCACATACATTCAGCAACAGAAAGATTCACATTAAGCAGAAAGAAAGGAGGAAGGGGACTTACCGACATAAAAAACCTACATTATGGACAGGTAGACAATTTAAGAAAATTCTTTCTAGAACGAGCAGAAACTAGCAAAATACACAAAGCAATCACTCATATAAATACATCGGCTACACCACTGCAATTTCATAACCACTTCTACTACCCTTTAGATCACATAACATCAACAGATACGAAGAAAGCAAATTGGAAATATAAAACACTACATGGCAAGCACCCGTATCATCTAACACAGCCACACTTCGATCAAGACGCATCCAACACATGGCTAAGAAAAGGCAATATATACAGTGAGGCGGAAGGATTCATGATTGCAATACAGGGTCAAACAATAAACACCAGATATTACAACAAGCATATTATTAAAGATCCCAATACCACAACAGATAAATGCAGACTTTGCAAACAACAAATAGAAACAGTAGATCACATCACAAGCGGATGTACAATACTAACAAATACAGAATACCACAGAAGACATGACACTGTAGCAAAAATAATACATCAACAGCTTGCCTTACAACATAAACTTATAAAACAACACGTTCCCACATACAAGTATGCACCACAGAATGTACTGGAGAATGATGAATACAAATTATACTGGAACAGAACCATTATAACAGATAAAACAACACCACATAACAAACCTGACATCATACTCACCAATAAAAAGAAGAAATTAACACAACTAATTGAAATATCCATACCCAATACAACAAAAATACAGAAGAAAACAGGAGAAAAAATTGAAAAATACATCCAACTGGGTGAGGAAGTCAAGGATATGTGGGATCAGGATAAAGTTGACATTATACCAATTATATTATCAACTACAGGAGTCATACCACACAATATCCACCAGTACATCAATGCAATACAGCTACATCTAAACTTATATATACAACTACAGAAATCCGTAATTATTGATATATGTTCAATTACCCGAAAGTTCCTAAATGCAATGTAACATATACCGTACAGTTAAAAGGAAGTCACGCTTGATCAAGGTCCGCGTCACTTTCTACTTTTGACCAGACATAACGTCTGAGATAAGAAAGAAATAATAATAATAATAATAATAATAATAATAATAATAATAATAATAATAATAATAATGACAGTGAGGTAATCGTTAGACAAGGAATATGATTTTAAACGTGCTACCCTTTGGCAGTATGACACAAGAATAGCAAAAGAAAACAATTTGTGAATTGGCTTTGAGCACTATGGGACTTAACTTCCGAGGTCATCAGTCCCCTAGAACTTAGAACTGCTTAAACCTAACTAACCTAAGGACATCACACACCCCCATGCCCGAGGCAGGATTCGCACCTGCGACCGTAGTGGTCGCGCCGTTCCAGACTGTAGCACCTAGAACCCGCTCGTCCACTCCGGCCGGCAATTTGTGAATTCTCTGTGCTTGTATGCAGGAGTGGTGATAGAACGTGATATGTTCCTGTACTGCTTATTTCTTTGTATTTCCATTCGAGTGTTTTCTGCGAGAAACTGTCTTTTATTTTCCGTATATCAGAATTATTTCTATGGGATGTTACTTATGTTCGTGTGATCATTTGCAAAACACTTGGCTTGTAATGAAAAATTCAAACGCCTTTATTAGACGAGAAGTGTCATATAACGCTGAAACACATTTACATTTTATTCCACCGCAAAAGTATAAATATATCTAGAAGATGGTACTCAGCCGTGCCAGACAGTTAGACGCAGCGCGCGGTTTGATGTTGCAGCTGTACGACCGCATCTCGAGCAAAGTGGTGAGCCCGACGCGCGCGCCTCCCAGCGACGCGGTGCAGAAGTGTCGCGAGGTGTGTGAGTGCCTGCGCGAGGTGGAGCGCGCCGCGCCGCCGCCTACGCCCGACACGCGCGCCGACATCGCCGAGCTGCGCGAACTGCTGGCGCGGCCGCATCTCAGGGTGAGTGCGCGCCCATTTCTTAAACTCTTTAGCTACTCACTCATTTACTTGCTTCGACTTCTTTTTCAGACAGCGGCGGCTACTTCATTTCAGACTACAGCGTAGTACCGTCCAAAAAGTCGATGATTAAAGTTGTAATTTTTCAGTATAACATCAGTAATGCATATACTATTATTTCACGTAACCTGGTATTTACAGAGATACCACAATTTTCTCTAGCTAACAGGCGACAAGTCCAAAGAACATAAAATTAAATAATGATCACGTCATGCAAATTTGGTGGAACTGCTTCATCCACATTGATCACGGATTGCGTGAGAACTTCCGTTAGTGAGCCAAGTGAAAGAGTCAATAAAGTTCTTCTGGGTTTGAGGCCTCATTGTCAATGATAAAAATCCATTTGAACCATCCAAAACAAAATAAAATCATGTGTACACTGGAGGCTCTTTTTAGTCGACTTGTTTTAGCTCATAAGATGTTGCAGCGCCTTTGTTATTCTGATTACGATGCAAAGTTCCATTGGACATGCATGCATCGTAATCAGAATAGCACAGGCGCTGCAATATCTTATTTATCTGCCGATCCGGGGAGTTCGTAGGCGCGTGGTTGACGACATGTGGGAGTTGTGATCTCGCCATGAGTCGCTGGCGATAAGTAGGTATTCGGGATTCGAGTCCCTCTCTGGCACAAATTCTCTTTGCCATCATTCCACTTTAGAGCAGACGATTATCCTAATTCGCAATGCCGAATTCATTTATTGTTGTGGCTCATGTTTTCTGGTTTTCCGTAGCTCCTTCAAGAAGCCGAGCAACGCTTTCTGGTCATGTAAGACATAGCCCCCTGTTTTCAAAGTCGACCAAGTCTGAATAAGTCTTTCTAATATTTTGCATTGTGTATGCTTAGTGGTTCAGTTATTAACCACATCTCTAAGAATGTCTAAGCTTTTGAGGGAATTTACATTGTTTATTTATGTAAACTGGCGTGGGCGTTACATACACTTAACTGGACAAAACTAAACTTACCTACACACAACTAGCTGCCGGAAATCAGAGGTAACATTGAAGCTCTGTGCAACACTGACGCGAATCGGATGCAGTGTAACTGTTGTTCCCTTTACATTGCGAACGCGAATTACACAAAACATGAATTGCCAGCGTTCTGGACGTACTAAATAAAGACATCAATACTTCACTCTAAACTGAGTGTGCTGTTATTACAGTGCACTGGACTAGACAAAATGACCGCGTTTCGTCGGTGGTTTTGATTGCTGATTGTTAGTTCGTGCTGTGGGACTGATTCTGTTTACTGAATGTGAGCACAGACGTGCTTGTTAACTATAGATATCATGAGTCGAAGTTGGAGAAGCAGGTTCTGTTTGCACCGGGATATGAGTTAGTGTCAATATTGTGAAAATTTTGGGGCCTTGCAAAACAAGCGCCGCTTTATATAGCTCGATGATGATCAGCCTTACCGAATACAGAGATGGTATCAGTCTCACTTGAAAATATGACACAGCTTCAGTAAGGTTTTCGATAGGATAAGCCACCGATATTTGTTGACCACATGAGCGTATTGGTTTCCTGCTCATCTTTCATCCACGTGATGAAAGAGTTGTATTACACGAACATATTTAAAAGCAACAGCCTGTTAACTGAGGCCGCGCGCGATTAGCCGAGCGGCCTCAGGCGCTGCAGTCATGGACTGTGCGACTGATCCCGGCGGAGTTTCGAGTCCTCCCTCGGGCATGTGTTTGGGCATATGTGTGTGTCGTGTGTGTGTGTCGTGTGTGTGTGTGTGTGTCTCCTTAGGATAATTTAGCTTATGTAGTGTGTAAGCTTAGGGACTGCTGACCTTAGCAGTTAATTCCCATAAGATTTCACACATATTTGAACATTTTTTTTTGTTTTGTTAACTGAGTCACTTCTCGTTAGGCGACCAGTACAATATTCATGCCTTAGTCGTCGATCGCGATCGGACAACAAGAGTTTTTCATTCATATGCGGCTCATATGAAAGCTCTGGAATATGATGAGGGAGCTGCGCAGACTATTGTAAAAGGTAACGAAAATAGAAACAGCGCACAGCTAAACTTAGTCAAATCGACAGTTCCTCACTTACGCGTCAGAAAAGTTACGTTATTCATCTCTCTTGTCTCCGTAAGGGAAGCGTTTCACATGAACCTCTCAATAATTTATACAACTTATTTGGAATCCAACCTGTCTGTGATTTCGTAACCCTTCGGTAGCAAAACTTTGGTTCTATCAGTTTCCATCCAAACCGCCCAACATTATGATACTACGTGTTATTATTTCTGAGCAGCCACGATGTTACAGGGGACAGTTAGAGCGCTGTGAGTCCACCGAAGCTGTCGCCAACCGAAAGATCAAAACATATTTTTCATGTGCCTTAGTCCCGCATCTGCGCAGGGTCGGCACTACTATGAACGGATTTTGTATGGTTAATTTAAGGGGTGGCCGGTTGCTTATTTGAAAGTAGGTGAAAGTTTTTTATATGCTTGCGAATCTTACAGTTGAAGCTGGAGTTGGGTACCAGTCCGATACTCACCTAGTCGGATGTGGCAACCCATCGAAAAATCACATCCGGGCTGGCCGGCAACCCATCGTGATTAATCCGCCGTGCGTATTCGACCTGGGGATGGCGCCCCATCCCGGAAGGGGAGCTTCAACACGCAAGGCCTTCTGGTCGGGTGAAAGACGTACACATGCAGCACCATATAGTGATAGGATGATAACATCTTCTTGGTTTGTGTGAAAATAATTGTCATCGTTGAAAGGATAAGGTCTCCAAAATGTTAAGAGTTTCGTTCATGCACCTAAAATGAAACGGCAGGGTACACTGGCGACGTGGTTCAACGGACAAGCGACGTTTTTGCAACGGCTTTAGTTTAGCCAGTACACTATTATGAAAGATGTTGGGCCTTGGTGATTATCTCGAAAAATAGTCACCATGTGTTTTGTACATGTACGTGAAACCTTTCTGGTGGCTGAACTTATTTCTGTTTGTGACCGTGTCGAAGGTTGAGAGAGGAAAAGACATCATGAAGGAGGAAGACCCAATGATGATTTTTAAATAATTACTGATGTCACAAATTTCTAGACTTTTAAAGAATAAAATGTAGGCCCATTGGTGTTGTGTTATAGACAGTGTTAGACGCTCATATAAAGTTTAGCCTAGTAATGTTAAATAAGAGTATACCTCGGTTGTCCCAGGAAGAATGATCAGTTTTAAGTGGTATGCCAGGAACGATGATTCGAAGCAAAAAAAGTATGCCAAACAAGGGCTATAAGATCCATGTATTAAGAGCTATGAGCAGTTATTGATCTTCGGTGGTCTGAATCATATCTTTTATACTGCAAGCTCTTTTTTCCATATTTTGATAGATGATAGTATGGACACATATAAAGAAAAAACATGCACGGTAAACACGGGCTCGGAAATGTATAACTTAAGAGCTATGAGCACTTATTCATCTAAACTATTGTGAAACATGTCTCTTCTACTCAACAAGTGTTCAATGCTCCTAAGGTATGTATTTTAGAGCCCATGTTTACTACTCTTTTTTTTTTTTGCTTCGAATGATTGTGCTGTCATATCAGTGAACATGCACCATTCTTCCTGTGACACCTTGTATACGGTATTGCTTATGCGTGGACTCGCTTGCAACATTGGAAAGCTACATTAAGAAAGATAAAAAAAATAGGGCTATCGTAGAACGCTGTGAAATTACTCTCGTCACAGAAACAAAAATGCAAGTGGAATGTAATGCCTTAAGCTAAGAGGGAATCATACATTCCGACTATCGAAAAATATGGTAAAAACTCTCTCTAAATGTTGCCGATGCTCTTAAGCGTTACGTCAGAGCGTGTCGCTGAACCTATGGAACATCACATCTCATTTCCTATTCAGTAAATTTGACATCATAACTAAAGAATTTCAGTGATAGCAGTAGACGCTTCAGACAGCGTCACCAATATCAGCAAATATACTGATAACTTACTTATCACAGACAAAAGTTAACTGCTGAAACTAGATCTTATAGGAAAATTAAGAGATTTTTTGTAAAAGACATGAAAGATCATAATATCGTGTTTGGCTAATCTACTTCCATCAGTAGTATTGCACAGAAACATGATCTCTCAGAAATTTGTTTTCTTCTTTTGCCATAGTGCGTCTGATTTGAATTTCGAAGATAGCACTAAGAACTACCATTACCTTGATATGGAAATTTTTTTCTGGGTTCCTAATTACTGCGTATTCTTCTACGTGCCGAGCTCTTAGCTGTCTGTGGTCGTCAAGCAACGGTTCCCATGTGGTTCTTTACATTTAAGAAGGCCTCTATGAAACTTCATTTGTGTGACTATTTCAGATGCCAGTTTCACCGTCAGTTGTTTTGCTTCTTTCACTAACGCTAATTCTTGTACACTTTCGTCACTTAAAGGAACCGCGGACTAGTAGTATAACCTCCCTGACAGTTCGGTTGTTTCTACACACCCTATTTCTTTGATTTCAGTGACACCGTTATACTTTTGCCAAGTTCAGCGCTCCGCGAAAACAATTAATGGAACTTGTTTTTTTAGTTGTTATTGATTGTAAGACAGATTCTGCTGTGAACTTAGTGATTCAGGAAGACTGCCTGTGTGTTTATAACACAGATACTATGTCAATGATGCGAACAATGTTTTGCAAGTGATACAAGTGACTAGCTTAGCTCTGAAAACTCACACCTGTTACAGCTGCAATTATTCTCTGAATCTTATCGCTCCTTCTAAGAGTATCTATTTTCTCGTAATTTATGTTTAGCGAACATGCTTTGAGTGTGACTTCAAACACGTTTGGTATTTATTGTAGTTTATTTTCCGATTTTGCAACCAGTACAATATTTTCAGCAAGCGTCATGGCATACTCATCTTTATTTCGATGCATGGGAAATCGCGCGGACGTGTTTTAACAAAGGTAAATGCTTTCTCTTTGATTTGTTGTTATCTTCAGTCGCTGACTTATCTAGCGGTTAGGCCAGCCGTGTTGCACTATTTACAGTCGATGAAATAAGGATTCCTGTAGACCGATATTAAAACAATTTCCGAAAGTGTTAAAAACATTACCTTTTTTCCAGAGCTGCACTATACTCCCCACGGCAACGCAAAATGTTCATCAGCATACCTTGTTATTTATCATGGGTCTGCAAATAGGAAAGAAGTTGTTACTCGGTTCTGTTACTAAACGAATTTCCTTTTATTTGAAATAGTCCTTGATTAATTTCGTCATAACTTTCAAATGTATGTTTCGTTTTAATTATATCGTACCTGACCTTCATCGACTCTAGAATTTCATTATTGCACAGAATTTTCTGTTATTTCGACTCTCTGAAGTTATTGAATGTCACTTCTGTATCATTTATTGAAAACATCTTTGTTAGTTATATAGAAACCTGTTCTTACTGCATCCATCGTATCAATCCAATTGGACAGATTTAGGCTTCACTTTTAATAGATTACTACCATAATTTGAGTTTTATTAGAGCTGTGTGTTTTTTTTCACATTGCTATGATGTAATTTTCAAAATTCTGTGGAATACTTTCCAAAGGCTGAATACTATCCTTCTCTCGTGTAATTTATTTAGCCCACCCTTCGTCTTCTCTTCCTCAACATGCCTTTTCTTCAATGTTGGAGACCTGCCAAGATAGAATAATGAAGAAACCAAGGTTGAGAACCTGCCTCGCTACTCAGTTTAGTTCTTTATTGTTTCGGAAGATTAATCCAAATACTCGCCCCCATATGCAGTTTGAGTGTCTATATTCAACAGCTGTTCTTGACAAAAACTTGAAGCACTCGGAAGACGTGGTGTGATGTCAGTGTAATTTCTTATGCATACACAGTTATCGTTGGGTACGTAATTATTAGAGTTGTAGTTCTCTGTGACCGGTAGAACAGACATCAGAGTGCATTAGGATTGTTGGTTTTTATTGTTGTCATGAGACCTGTTACGATATAAGGGCCGTGAACAGCCTTAAATATAGAGTGAACACTGAAGGAGAGTGTTAGAAAGGGGCCTCGCTTTGTGTCTCCATTTGGCCGTCTGATCGAATCATGTGATATCCAGATTTTTGGTGCATTCACATGCGACAGTGGCCAGATGTTGGACTACATGGGAATATAAAGGCATACATACTAGTTTATGCGCTCTGTCCACCATTCTGTGTCATCCCGCACCATTGATCAGAAAGTAGCAGCAGCCGAAACAGGTAATCATCATCCCGCGCACTTACTACCATTAACACCAAAATGCAAACACCTGCATTTGACGGCTGCTGAATGGTGTCTCCATTGCGCACAGCGAGGTACCCTGGTTCTGCCGTATCCCGGATGACGATCGTCATCGGCGAGTAGGGCAGCGACTTGGGAGAGGTACCATACTTCCAATGGTTTTTAGGAGAACAGCAGTCATGATACGGGGAGCCAGTAGCTATGACTTTGGGTCTTGGCTGGTAGTAACTAAGGGAGCACTGACAACAGAACGGTGCTTCACGGACTTCGTGCGTACTTATTTGTCACCTCTCATAGGACAGTATAGTCGAGCCATTTTTCAACAAGACCACGCTGGCTTCGCGTCTCTATGGACTGTCTGCGCGATATTTAGGTCCTCTGGGACCAACACGGTGCCCAGATCTGTTTCAGATAGAACATGTGTGAGGACCAGCTTGGACGTCCACTCCGTTCCAGAGCCAGTATCCAGGTAATAAAGGACCATTTACAGCAGTTACGGCTCACCTTGCTTCAGGAAAGGATACAATGGCTTTATGACACCCCTTCCAACCGAATCAGCATATGTATCAAGGCCGGGGGAGGATGCACTGTCATAATGATGGTAGGCTTTCCATTTCTTTGTCCTTACGTGGTGGCAAAGATAGCACGAAAATAAGTCGGCTCCCAGGGTACATTGAAAGGTATTGGTAAACGCATCTCGTCGGAGTCCTGGACTGTGCTGGAACTGCCACTGATGAATGCGACCGACAAATAGGCTGCTAGGCACAACCGGAGTTAAGCCCTTAGCGTCTTAAGCCTTACAGTAAGAGTGGCTTACGCTTGAACCACCATTTTATTAAATTTGTTTTGGAGTATCAGTGCCTTTAGCATGAAACCACCGATGCTGTTGCAAGACGGAGACAGCTAGTGGTACAATGAGGCACTTCTGCGAATATAGTGCATAGTCGCTTACAGTGTTCATATCAACATCCGGCGCAGAGTACTAAGTGATTGTAGGAGATGGTGACATGCGTGTTTTTTTTATTTTTAATTATATGTAGTGGCCATATTGAGGAGATCATTGACAGTGGAAGTACAACTAAAAGATAGTAACGTCCATTTGGGTTTGCGCTCCTGCTCTTATGAATGGTTGGTTAGTTCGTTGACCAAACAGCGAGATCATCGGTCCCATTGGATTAGGGAAGGACGGGGAAGGATGTTGGCCGTGTCCTCGTCCCGGCATTTGCCTGTAACGATTTAGTGAAATCAGGGAAAACCTAAATCAGGATGGACGGCCGCAGGTTTTAACCGTCATCCTCCCGAATGCGAGTCCAGTGTGCTAACTACTGCTTCACCTCGCTCGGTCTTTTGTCTTCGAAATGAAACCACTGGGGTAGCAAGTAGTTTTGACGCAAAATTTATTAAATTTTAGGTCCATTTTTGCGTGCTTTTAGGACTATAATTTGTTTTAGGCGTTATTAGTTCATTTTAGTTTCGAGACGTGTGATTTTGTGTAGTTCAAACGGGTATTTTCTTTCAGATGTATCACATGAAATGATGGGTGGTTCTGAACTCTGTTCCCTGTGATTCCAAAGTGACACCCTGTACAAAAAATAAATGGTTGTTTTATTTTTGCCAGTTTCTTCTTATATTCAGTTGCCCATTATGTTAATAAAGGTTAATTATGTGAAAAAAATTAACTTTCACAATATTCGTATTGTTGGGAGTCAGAAGGTTAAATAATCCGGCAGAAGGATTTCCGTGAGTTATCACGTAAAGTGCTAACGCTTATCAAGTGGTGTGCTGGCGAAACGTAGTGTCATGGTCGCAGCGCCGCTGTCGGACCCGCGTGCTGCTGGTGGCTGATGCTGGTGCCTCTTGTGGGACCTGCTGGAGTCTGGAGTGTATACAGAGCGCAGTGTTGCTGTTGCCGTCGGGCATGCACATTGATTGGGGTATTGTTATTGGTCCACCTAGGTTATGAAGCACATGGTGTGACGGGCCGTGTATGGCTGGCTTCGGCGAACAACGCCTGGAGTCTAGCAACCTGACAGTCGCGGCCACATGTACAGGCGGTGGTAGTGGGTACGCGATTGGCCTGGCTACAGTATGTCTTACGTTGTCAAGTTCATTGAAAACTGGACTCAATTCTGTAACACACGTCCCTTCTTCTTGTCAGTGTTTTCCACATATTTCTTTCTTCGCCGTATCTGCGGACAACTTCCTCATTACTTATCTTATTTCCAACATTCTTCAGTAGCACCACATCTCAAAAGCTTCGATTCCCGCTGTCCATGATCCACTACCATACAATTCTGTGCATCATATGTACCTACTGAGAACTTTCTTCCTCAAATCAAGGCCTTTGTTTGATACTAGTGGACTTCTGTTGGCCAGAAAGGCTTTTAAGTCTTCGAAACTTCAACTAACAAGCACACTGCGTGCGAAAGGCAAATACTGTGCTTTGGTTTCCATCATGGGAACTGAAGTTTGTGACGAACTATTTAGGCCTGGTTGCGTAGTTGTAGCTGAAGGTTTTCGTGCAAATTCTTCTTTCTCAAGCCAGATTTATTTCTTGCCATAGGTCACGACCATAAAATGGACCTTCCTTTGAATACCTCATGATACTAATACATAAAACGAAATAAATGCACTAAAATGAAATGAATGGCTTGATGGGGAAGAAATCATAGAAGCGCAATGACTCGAAATGATATTAGTGCAAATCTTTCAAGTATGCTGAACTTGCAGTGTAATGAATATGGCAGACTGAGTCTCTAACCTGGAGGCCGCTGTGGCGAGCGATTCTATGCGGTTCCGTCTGGAACAGTGCGACAGCTTTGGTCGCAGGTTCAAATCCTGCCTCAGGCAGGGATGTGTGTGATGTCCTTAGGTTAGTTAGGTTTAAGTAGTTCTACGTTCTAGGGGACTGATGACCTCAGGTGTTAAGTCCCATAATACACACAGCCATCTAACCTGGAATGACTGTATATCGCAAGCAATCACCTTATCGGTTTACGTTATCTGGGATCATTTATAATCCTGCCTTAAACTTTAATCCTCCCTGATGCTCCCACATACGATTTCTGATTAGTACTGTATGATGTTCTCACTCTGGGTACTCGTACGTGGAAATAGCGCTAATGGGGCAATGAAGTAGGTTGAAAACCGTGGCTACCCTGTTAAACTGTTGAAAGGGATATTCAGGGTGTTCATTTTAACTGAAGACATTTCAAGTTATAATTCCAATTTGTTTGTCTCTGAGCGGGACATCCAACGATACCACTCTCGACCAGCCAGCTCTACTCGTGCGTGGGTGGCGGAGGCAACTTTGAAATCTTAAATGAGAACCCCAGTTCTCTTTTTTTATTTCAGATTACCATTCTGCTGCAAAATCTACATACGTTTTGTCTGAAGTATTTTCTTCATTTCGCCATAGGTGGCTCTGTAAACGGAGGAAAAGAAATGGATACACAGTCGTAATTTACGACAAGCTACTCAGTGCCCTTGAATAGCCAATGGTGCGTGGGACCCCACTATGCTGAGAGGGTAGGACACGGCAGTGTTTCATAACTTCCGATTGGAAACGCCATTCGCAACGTTGGTTTCCTCTTACACAGTGAACAGGAGACTATCGGACGCGCACCCGTGTCCGTGTAGCGATCTACGACGTATCGTAACAGCCCGTACAGAGCGACCGGAGCTCATGTATCGTGCAGACGTAGAACAGAGCCGGCCAGTGTGCCGAGCGGTTCTAGGCGCTTCCGTCTGGAACCGCGCGGCCACTACGGTCGCCAGTTCGAATCCTGCCTCGGGCATGGATGTTTGTAATGTCCTTAGGTTTTTAGGTTTAAGTAGTTCTAAGTTCTAGGGGACTGATGACTTCAGATGTTGAGTCCCATAGTGCTCAGAGCCACGTAGAACAGATAGTAGCTCTAAACATTGTTACTTGCATAGTGTTTATTGCCTGCACACATACCTATCATTTGGACAATAACGGGATGATGAATGTTGCTGTAACCGCAGAAGAAAAAAGAATTGCAATGATCCTGATTTACGGAGAATGCAGGAGGAATGTTGAGGATGTTTTGTCTTGTATGCCGAGCGTTTCCCAGAGAAAGCCCGCTCTCATTTGTTCTTCTACATGGTTGTGTGCCCTTTATGTCTGATGACAGGGTATTGAAGTTGGCGGTACTACTTTTGAAAACTTACTCTAGTTGTAGAAGTAGAGTAGCGTGCGCCTCGAGCCACGGCCAGTGTACGGAAGTTATGATACATCCTAGTTCGCTACACGGCCACGGTTTCGCGTCGAATAATCCCCTGTTTGACAGGTCGGAGGAATACAGCGTTGAGAATGGGGTTTCCAATTATAAGTTACGAAATACTGGCCTATCCTATCCTCGCAGTATGGAGGTGGGGTCCCAGGTGCCGTTGGATATCAAAGGGCGGTTGAGCAGCATGTCGTAAATTACGATTGTGTACTCATTTCTATTCCTCGTATTACAGCACCATATGTGGCGAAATGCAGAAAATGCTTCAGACAAACGTAAGTAGATTTTGCCGTAGAATCGTCGTCTGCAATTAAAAGGCAGGGGTTCCCACTAAAGAGTTCAAAGTAGACCCCGCCACACACGCACGGGGTGGGGTGAGGTGCTGATTATGGTATCATTGGATGTCCCGCTCTGAGACAAAGAAATTGGAATTATAATTTTTTTTATCCGGTATGTAGTTTTCGATATATTTCAATGCCTTCAGTTAAAATGAATGCCCTGTATATTTAATTAGCTATTACAGCTCAGCTTGCATATCAATTGTTTTGTTATACTGAGTGATGGTGTTCAAGTGAGCATAGTTCGCAGTGTGTGCCGCCGCCGCCCCCCCCCCCCCTCCCCCCCCACACCACCAACCTCAAGTTTGCTTGAGTGCACGCCGACGTGCAGAGTCGCTGCCAAGCACTGTGTGCAGAGGGGCGTGGGCAGGAGCGCGCATGTATGCGCTGTGCTATTGAAGTAGCTGTGCATTATACAACATGCACGAGCTACCTCCAGAGCAAATTTCTGCCAGGCGTAGAGAAGTGTGCTCAGATAGCCTACTGCTTACGGCAACCGCTTCCGATAAGGAGGTAATACGGGTTCAAGTCTCTGTCTGCCACGATTCTCAATTGTCACTGCGTATTTGGTATTAAAATAATTATGGTCGACGATTACAAGGGTCGTTCGAAAAGAAACTGGGCCGGAGGCATAATTACAGAAACCAGTACCTGTATGTTAGAAGTATTGACTCTGGCTGTTGAGACACTAGTCTCACTGTGACAAGGCGGTGAATGGCTTTCTCATAAAATTCCTGGGGCTGCGATGTTAACCAGTTCTGCACGTACAGCTGGACGTCGTCGTCCGAGGTAAATCGTTTGCCCCTCAGAGCCTTTTTAAGGGGACCAAAAATGGCGTAATCACAGGCAGAGAGTTCCGGACTGTGTGGAGGGTGGCCGAGAACCTCCCATTTCAATTTCTGCAGGAGTGCCGCGATTATGTTGGCCGTATGAGGCTTTGCATTGTCGTAAAACAGAATGACTACATGGGTGAGATTGCCTGGTCGTTTTGATTTGATGGCTTGGTGAAGAGTGGTCAAGGTTTGCGAGTAACGCTGGGCGTTCACTGTTGTCCCGTGCTGCAGGAAGTTAATCAGAAGGGGGCCATCTTGGTCAAAGAAGAAACGTCAGCATAACCTTTCCTCCACTCGTGTGGATGGCCTTGACTTTTTTTGGTGGTGGTGACCCTGGATTCTTCCACTGGAGGCTTGGTCGTTCGAAGTGATGCCACCATGACTCATCTCCAGCCACTACTCGTGCCAGGAACGCACTCCCTTCCCGAGCATAGCGCTGCGGATGAGCGAGACACTGGACCATTCGACGTGCTTCGTGGTGTGCAGATTGCGCGTACACTTTGCGCATGTGCAGTCGTTTCCTCATGATGGTGTGAACACTTCCGATGCTCAAACTGACAGCGGTGGCTATGGCTTTTACTGTCACTCGGCAGTCCTGGGTAATGAGTGCATCCACCAGCTGGACGATGTCATCGGTAATGCAGTGTGGTACTCCAGACCGTGTATCAACGGCTAACGACACCACCCCTTTCCTGAAGCGCTTGTGTCACGCCTTGACCCTTGTAAGAGACATGCAGTGTTCGCCGTACGCTTGTAACATTTGTCGATGTATGTCCGCTCTTCCTACTCCTTACGCTGCTAGAAAATGAACATCACCTCATTGCCCTTGTTGTGACACCTCCATGTCACTGTTTGCAATGCGACTGCCAGCGTTGGTCGATTGATGCATGCTGTTGCTAGCTCTGTGTAGTCATGTGATGTGCACGCGTGCTCTTTAGCGACGGGCTGTGAACTTCCATGCTCTGGTCGGAACCACACCTCGTTACAAACGCCACGATATTACCTTCCTATCACCGGTTTGCGCATTCCAGACTCCAGCTCATTTCTCTTTGAACGCCCCTTATACTTTGGCACGATTATTCCATGTGGTACTTAAGTTTTTCGTCCCTGATCCCTTGTTCGAATACAGCTTGCTGTGGATCTTCGCGATTAAAAGATTGTCGTTATAGTGGTGTTATTATTTTAATGTCAGTCATGAAGAGATGTTTTTCGCTATTCTCAGTGCTTAAGACGTCATACCTCCTGAACTATGTTTCGTACAATGATAGAATGTTGGTGGTACATTCAGCTGTATATACGACTACTGTGTTCAAAATATGTCGTGAATACGCTAAGTGGTAACTAAGTAATAAATTACAATTTCATGCTTCATGAGGCAGTTTTACTGCACGAACTGCGAAAATGTAGTAATCGATAAATTGTTTTCATTTCGTCATTTTGTGACGTTGCGTCAGCGAGAAGTGGTTTCGTAAAGGTTTGATATTATGTACAAAGTTTGGTACTGCTCTCTAAGTGCTCTCATTCTCAAATACTGGATGAATAAAGTATGGGTATTCGCCCGTCGTAGGCTACTCTTCATATTAACCCCTATCCCTGCCCCTTTTGGTAGGTAGGTATGTATATAAGTCGTTTTAATTTAAGATATAAGCTATCGATATTAGAAAGTTTATCAAGAGCCGTCCAGCCGTTTCAGCGTGAATGAGTGACAAACATATAAAACACACACACAATCAACTTCCGCATTTATGAAATATAGGATTGTGAGGAACAGTCTGTAAGGCTTATAAGAATGTTGCAAGGGAGCATACACTTACCGACTAAACTATACAAGCACGAGTAACAGCTATGGTGACAAGTCGTGAGATCTGCCTGTTAAAGGCACACAACGGTGCCCACGGAAGATAACGTGCCGGGGTCGAGTCTCAGTTGTGCGCGCAGTTTTAGTCTGTTAGGAAGTTTCAAGTTAGTGCAACGTATGTATAAATACACATATGGAAAACGCTGACCGAGAAATTTCGTTGTTAATAGAGTACAGTGTTTGAACAAAATACTTTTGACGCCAGGAGAAGGATATAATTTTGTTGCTAGCAAGCCTTTTTACGAAAGGTGTGAAGCAGAGACTGCGGTTAGTTCCAAAAAATGCCAAGAACAGCAGCAGTACTTGGAATGTATTCTGGAGCACTTAAGCTTGATTCCTAACGCGACGAACTTTTACTTTAGTCTTTTTCTACAGCGGTGTTTCTTCTCCTGGCGCATTGCAGAGTGGTGACCCGAAGACTCGGATCGAGAGTGCAGACAGAGAGCAAGTGGCACGCGACAAACCGTGGGTGCGACTTCTGAGAGGAAAAAGTTCGAGGGAGGCAGCTCACCGTGGGGACCAGCTTGCAGCCTCCACTCCTTAGGAAACAAGCTCCGACATAGCGCCAAGAGGCAGTCCACTCTTAGATTGGACATCTCGTTGCAAAAAGTTTCCGGGTCCTCCTCCGTATTTTTTCTGTCTTTTCCTCCTTTACCCTCCTTCATCTGTACCTGTCGTATATATTGCGGAGGAGTAACGGGAAAGAGAGTTACGGTATGATTTTCTTAAGCGAAGTTAAAATATGTCTACAAGATATCGCTAAACAGTAACTACAGTGCGGTAGTATTTTATTACGAAAGTGGCCATTTCTATCACTTTAATTGCCAAACACAATGAAAACCTCGAAATAACAAGAAAAATTTCACACCGATAGTATTTTTCCACATTTACGAAAGATCAAGTTACATGACTTATAAAACATTTACAATTACAGATCAAAATATTATTTAAATTCCCATACTTTTGTTTAGTCGAAATGACACAGTAAAATCGAAGAAGAGGAGGAGGACTAATAAAAAACGCGACAATATTCTTTGCAAAATAGCGAGCAGCAAAATAAGAGTATTTTGTAATAATTTGAACAGACAAGATGCAATCATATGTGCCACTTGTTGAAAAATCATTGTATCATTAGTGTAATAATGTATCAAATAACTAATGATAAATATGTTCATGTAATTTTGTAAATTAACGGTGCTGATCAATGTAAAACTCATGTGTAGCTCCTGTGTGGCACACAATGCTTTATAATATAGACATATATCGTTAAAAATTTTGAAGAATGTTTTTGTGGAAACTGTGTAAATTTAGAAAGAACAAACAGATTTTATGATCTGGTGTAAATTAGCATTCTACAACAATATCTAAAGGTAAAAATATGCACAGTGCTGAGGTGAAATGTAGTCCGAAGACAAGTTGGGTGTAGATCTCTATACTACACTGTACGACACAAGTATCTTTATATCTCCATAACTACTTCAATCCCCCCCCTTCCCCTCAGCTGCTCTTTCCACTACCAGAATAACTGTTGCTTGATGCCGCAGGACGTGTCCTGTCAACCTTCCCCTCATTTTGCTTAATTTGTGCCGTACGGATCTTTTCTCCCCGACTCTCTGTAACAAAAGCTTCTGTTCTCCTCTAATCTATACTGTTTATTGTCTGTCAAATAATTGCCGGCCGTATTGGCCGAGCGGTTCTAGGCACTTCAGTCTGGAACCGAGCACCCGCTATGGTCACAGGTTCGAATCCTGCCTCGGGCATGAATGTGTGTAATGTCCTTAGGTTAGTTAGGTTTAAGTAGTTCTAAGTTTTAGGGGACTGATGACCTTAGAAGATAAGTCCCATAGTGCTCAGAGCCATTTTTTATTAATTAATTCCATATCGTACTACACGCCAGACAAATAATTGAGAGAAGACACTCTAATCTGAAATTTATGTTCGATGTTAGCAAATTTCTGTACCACCATATCCTAGTCTAATTGCCTCGTCAACGTCTGATTTAATTCAATTACATTGCATTATTAATATTTTACTGAAACTTGAATTTATCATACAGGGTGGGACAGTAAAAAGTGGCCCGGACGAGTGGATGCGATTGGACGTGATATATACAATCTTCACGCCTGACAGTTGTTAGCAGAGGTCAGTCTGGTCGCGACCTTAGCTGGCCACCCAGGTCAACTGTTACGTCAGTGTGCGATTACTTTGTGTGGGAAGCCCTCAGGTCTGAGATGTATCGTAACAGTTCCATAGTCTTCAAGAACTGCAGCAGAACATTTCGGATGATATTGCGGCAATTCCAACGGTCCAACTTTGATGCCGGCCGCGGTGGTCTCGCGGTTCTAGGCGCGCAGTCCGGAACCGTGCGACTGCTACGGTCGCAGGTTCGAATCCTGCCTCGGGCATGGATGTGTGTGATGTCGTTAGGTTAGTTAGGTTTAAGTAGTTCTAAGTTCTAGGGGACTAATGACCACAGCAGTTGAGTCCCATAGTGCTCAGAGCCATTTGAACCATTTGAACCAACTTTGATCCGCCTTCACAGCTTGTTGACCAGGGCCCAATAGTGCCAAGAGATGAATGAATGGTGGCCACTTTCAACATCTGCGTAATCACATTAATACTATATTTCCTTTCCTCTTGTGTGTTTCTTTGTAACCTTGAAGTATGTTCTGTGGGCCACCTTTATTTGTCCCATCCTGTATATTCTCTTTTGGAGGTACTTCACATTCCATTCAGTTTATCTATCAGTATGTGGATAGAATAACGCCGGGGATAGGCTACAGCCCTGTCTAACTTCCTTCTGTATTAATGTCTCCCTTTCATATGAACCTCACGGCACAAAAATCAGCCAGCGGAAATAGCAGTCAGAGTTATATGTTGTGTTTAGAGCTTATGGCCGCTCAACGGCGAGGTTAACAGCGCCATTACGCACATGTAAAGAAACGAATGTGGGTAAAATTACGAAAATGTTATCATACAGTGAGGGAGAAATCTATAAAATAACTCATTCACTCACTCCGACCTCACTCGAATGGACCACGCAATCACTGTATAGCACATGCGCTAGGACAACGGAGGAGGAGTAAAAGATGCTACACGTGAGATTAGAACACAAGTAAAACGACAAAAGAGCTAGAAGACAGGCACAGGAAAAAGTCGCTGGCTGACAACTTACAAAAAAAAACATGGATGAGCCAGTCACACTATTAACACATTAAAACTATCTCCCTGAAATGTTGGGAAAAATATTGGATAATTTACAAAACTTTAATACTCTAACCACTTTCGTTTGAAAATTGCCAATAATGAAAGACAGATCCGTTGACAAATCCGCCGCGGCCCCCAGATCAGAAAATAAAACAGTACAACAAAATATGGCGCACAGTCATCTGTACGCCACAAGCGCCACACATTGGCGGGTCGTCTCGCCGCAGCAAGAAGTTACGCATCATAGGGTTGGGGCTTATGCGAAGACAAATAGGGAGCATCTCGTCCCGTCGACGTGGCTGGCAAGAAGTACGCCACAGCTTCGTTGTGGGCTAATTTTTTTGACTCAGCGCTCTTCTGACTGGTTTGGTGCGGCCCGTCACGAGACCCTCTCATGTCCCCGATCTCTTCATCTCAGAGTAGCACTTACAAACTATGTCCTCAGTTATCTGCTGTCTTCCTCTACAGTTTCTGCCCTCTACTCCTCCCTCAAGTACAATGGAAGTCATTCCATGATGCCTTAACAGACGTCCTATCATACTGTCCGTTCTCCTTGTCCGTAGAATATTCCTTTCCTCTCTTGTTCTGCGCAGAACCTCCTTATTCCTTACCTTATCAGTCCACCTAATTTTCAACATACGTCTGTAGTACCACATCTTAAATGCTGAAATTATCTTCTGTTCCAGTTTTCCAACAGGCCATGTTTCACTACCATACAATTCTGTCCTCCAAACGTACATTCTCAGAAATGTCTTCCACAAATTAAGGTCTATGTTTGATACTAATGGAAGTCTCTTGACAGGAATGCCGTTTTGCCAGTGCTAGACAGCTTTTGATGTCGTCCTTGCTCCTTCCATCGTTGGTTATTTTGCTACCTAGGTAGTAGAATTCCTTAACTTCATATGCTTTGTGATCATCAATGTTGTTGTTCAGTTTCTCGCTGTTACATTTCTGCTACTTCTCGTTACTTACGTCATTCTTCGATTTACTCTCAGTGCGTATTCTGCACTCAGTAGATTGTTCATTCCATTCAGGAGGTCCTGTAATTTCCTCACTTTGACTCTGGATAGCCCTCCAGGGGGCTAGGCACTCTTTGGTGGCCCACCCTTTGCAGCATCTTTTCCCTTCCCTGGGGAACATTTCTGGACTTTTGTTCGGGATGTTCTGCATTGTCTGTCGCTGATATAAGAACAGGCTCACCTTTGTTTTTCGCTCCCTTTTCCTTTCTTTGTTTCCATTTTCCTCTCGTTCCTCCGCTTCGGCGTTTGAGGTTCCTCTTTTTTTCTTCCTCCCTGTGCGATTCTGAAGGCCGGCCTACGCGTCTGACACATAACAGGTGACTGGGTAATGCGTAATTCCCAGTCCCGGGTCGACAGGTAGGTTTCGTACGTAACCCCGGGTACAGGCCAGGCCCAAGGAGGGGTGACTGCTGAGCTGCAACCTTACCAAATTGGCGATTGGTGCCTCTGTCAGGTGTTCGGGAGGTGTGACCTGAGGTGTGAACATCACGTAAGGCAGGTGCGCCCCCTTGTGAAGGGCCCCAGTTGGAAGGAGCGCCCCATCCGAAACGCTGGCAATCATGGGGGATCTTCTCGCAATGATTCAATCATCTCCACAATCAACATCTACGAAACGTAAACGTAATGAGGCTGACGATTCAAAGACCTTTTCAGCTGCACCATGGTTCCTCGTGGTCTCACATACTGAAGATGATCAGTCCTTCGCCACAGTCAATCCGTTTATTATCCAGAAAGCTGTTGATGCAATTGCCGGCCCTGTGAAATCTTCCTCTCGTTTACAGAATGGCACTTTGCTTTTGGAGACTACTTCTGATTTTCAAGCAGAACAACTGCTTGTCACCTCACTTCACCAAACCAATCCTGTTCGTGTCGAGGCCCACAGAACTGCGAATTCTTCCTGTGGTGTTACTTACACTAGGCTGCTCGACGGCCTGATCGAGGCCAAAATCCAGTCCTACCTCTCTGAGCAGGATGTCATTGCCGTCCATTGGGTGATGAAAAAGGTAGATTCCTCATCAGTGCTCACCCCCCCCCCTTCTGATAGTGGTGCTTCCATCCAAGGTCAAAGCAGACTATGAAATTCTCTGTCAGACCATACATACCGAACCTGATGCACTGCTACCAGTGTCATCGTTTCAATCACACTAGATCATCTTGTCGACACCCAGCTAAATGTGTAACCTGTGGTAGGGATGCGCACAAGGGCGATTGTCTGCCTCCTCCTCCCTTCTGTATCGACTGCAGTGGCGGTCATGCCGCCTCCTCTCGGGATTGTTCCATGTATCTTGATGAGTGGGCTGTCCAAGTGATCTGGGTAACGGAAAAAGTGCCTTACCCAGTCGCTCGCAAGTTATTGGGTAGTCGCAAACCCTGTCTTCTCCCGTTGTGACACCTATAGTTGTGTTCTTGTTACCCCTCGCTACGTGGAGCACATGGCCACGCACACATGCAACCTTCAATTCAGCTCTGAAGTTGTGAAATCGCCAAGGTGTCAAGGTAGCATCGCTATCCCCATGTCCAGCTGTGTAACAAACCATCAAACTCTCGCCTCAAGCGGCGAAGCCACCAGCTACACAACCAATAGTTGACAAAGAACAGAACGAGTATTCTCATGAAGACTTCATATGTCCCTCCAGCCAAACAAGAAATGAGTCTTCCTTTGCTAACCATAAAGGCTCGAAGAAGTCCTCCAAAGGCAAACGGTCTTCTCCTTCGCCGACTCGAAGATCCTCTTAGAAGGTGTTGCCACGTGATACCTGTTCGACCGGCCTCCGTACCGCTGGTGCGCACTACCAACCGTTTTTCTGCATTTGACTCCACAGACAGACAGACAGCACAAGCAATCCAATGCGTCTGTGGACCCCATTGAGCAGGATCCTCCTCCTGTGCCCTGTAGCAGCGACGACTGTTCACAGTCTGTCACTCGGCAGCCACCAAGGTGACACCCCTTCATCTGTTCCTCATCATGACTGTCCTCCAATGGAACGTTCATGGCATTCGGTCTCACAAAGAGGATTTACAGCTGCTTTTAGGATCGCAGCGTCCCCGTGTACTCTGCCTTCAGGAAATGAAATAGCGTCCTCACGACCACTTTCAGCTTTCACATATCTTCCCAGTTCGTTTTGGCCTTCCCCCTGACGTCGGCATTCATCTCACGGAGGTGTCATGCTGCTCATACGGGATTGACGTTCATAGTTCACCGATCTCCCGGACTACCCGTCTACAAGCTGTTCCAGTTCGCGGGGTACCAGTTCAACTCCCGACGACATCAGATGACTTAGTGGTAGCTGCTAGATCACCCATTTCTGTTAGACGGCGAGCGTGGAGTACCTTTTGTAGCTGAGTGCAGGAGGTGACAGACACTGCATAGCTGAAACGGGTAGTATTTATGTCAGTTAGGTACGCCACGGTTTTGCCAAGCCACCACTCTGCTTAAGTAGAATAAGGAGTAGCCCGGCATGGCCTAGACGTGCTGAATCCAGGTCACCGTGGTTACAGTCTGTTTACGTGCTTACTCGATGTCAGTGATCTTAACACCCCTGTACTAGTTCTTGGTGTGTTTTTGAAGTCAGGTTGCAACTTCTTGTGAAAGTCCGCCCTCCTAATTCCCAGCTTCTTCCCTTCGCTAAGGCTTCTTACCTTCGCTAAGGCTTCTTACATGAGCCTGTGGCGACATTTTTGTGCTGTATAGACAATGAAAATATAACACACTGGTTATAGATTTATTATTAAGCTGTAATTGTGATCTACTTACTGTAGATTACAGGAAATGCATTAGGTGTTTTACAACAGTGTGACATCCCAGAAGTACAGTGAGCTATTTACATAAGTGTTTTTCTTGTTATTTGTACCTCCCATGCCTGAATGAAGCTGCAAGACAGACAGACAAGGAATTATAACCTTCAAGGGAGACATTTAGGTAACTGTTATCTCCACTGGACGAAAATGAAGTCATGTCCCTTTCCCCATTCGTGGCATAGGACGCTGACTGACTGACCTCTTTATAAAATGGGATGTGGCATAGAAAGGAGTTCAGAGATGTGAATAGACGAGCGGGTAAGGCAGTAAAATACACATCTATGATTGGGACAGCTAAATATCAGTAAAACAAACAGCTTGGAAGCTCTGTGATTGGACTGTTTCTAAGAAAAGGGTAGGAAATAAAATGGAGTTGACAAATGTGATTTGCGAGTAAAGTACGGATCAGTGATTGGGAAACTAAAAACATGTGTTGGCCTAAGAAAGAGGGAAGCAGGAAGTGGAGGGCATGTAGGGTAGGGAGGGTAGGATGGGGGAGTAGATGATAAGAGTGGGGAGAATGTGAAACGTCCCCTTAGAAAAATTATACAAGACTGTGTTTAAACTGACACACAATATTTTTAGCGCAACGCAATCTGACTTCCAAAAATCCCTCCGAAAGAATGGCCCTGACTAACATTAACCTATACGTTTCACAAATCACTTACCTCACAAAAATCTTCGTTACTCAAGCTACTGCAATACAGCGAGCGCCACTACTGCCAGCTAAATAAAAGATTCAAACTACTGAAGGCACTAACTACTGATAGGTATCGTTAGCAAATGAAAGATTTTAATACAGAACAATGTATTTACCTTAATAGTCATAATATATATATATCAGTTCATGACACCAATTCTTACAAATTTCAAAACTCCGCCCTCTCTCTCTCCCCACGTCCACCACTGCTGGCGGCTCACCTCCAACTGCGGGACGCTACGCGCTGTTAGCATCCAGCTGCCTCTGCTCAACACTACAATGGCAGACAACAATGCAAACTAAACACACACTGCGCACAGCACAGCCAGTGATTTTTCATACCGAGCGCTAAGCGGCGTTACCAATAAGAAAACCTAAACAGCCTACTTACATAGCCCCCATGCTCCCCACAAAAAATTTTTACAAATTGTTTTGGGCAGTGGCCAATAATGATTTGATAAAATTTTTCATAATTACTATAACAAAGATATCAAATGCACACACTTATTGATACAATGTTGGTCAAACGCTAAAATTGTCTCACAGTCCATATGGACAGTCCTGATCATTCATCACAGTAAAATAGTAGTGTTTTTCTCAAAGACTGAGCAATAAAAGAAAATGCACACGGAAGTAGTGGATTTCCATGCAGTCTTGAAGAAGTAGTGTTGTCCTTCCAACGAAAGACAGTGCTGACTCTTGACATGCAGACAGGTAATGGGCCACAACAGAGTCAGTCGACGTTGAAGACTATCGCTAGGTAGGTCATCACAGAGCAGACCCACTGTAGTCCTGGTAGAGATTACGGTATTGGTGGGCCACCAGAGGTGCAGACCCATTGCAGTCCTTGTAGAAATAATGGTATTGGTGGGTCATCAAAGGTGTAGACCCACTGTAGTCCTTGTAGAGATGGCCAGCAGCCATCTGTTTGACTGTGCAGGCGCACAATCACCAGAAAAATTGTTTTTGAAATGTCCTTAGAACCAGCAATGCTGTTATCCAGTCCCTTACTGAGTTATTAACACATGTGCAAACACTATCAGTCCCTACTTCTCATATATTGTCCATATACTATGACCAACAGAAACGTGTGCAGTGAAGTGTAATTTACAAGTTACTTAATTTGATAAACTAGTGTCAATTACAATTTTATAACATAAGAATGCAATAACAAAGGTACAAAATACATCTTTAAAGAACATAACAATACAGATAACATTTCCAGTAGTACAGGCTTTACAAAAGAATCGAAATAGCAAATACGTCAGTGTTACAAAAATTACGACATAAGTACATACATAAAAGATCAGAATAACTTTTGAAACATCAACTTCACACATGAGCATTAGAACAAAATAGAATAAATAATGTCTAAACATCTTTACAAAGTCAATAACATATTATTGATGCAAATTATATTTGAGGATAACAGTATTCCTCATCATAGTGAATGTAGCTTAGTATTAGAACAGAAAAAATTCTATGAAACAGTACACAGAGACAGGAAGAAAATAAATACACAAGGGTACACAAACACATAGTGGGATACAGAAAAGGAAAGGACTTCCATAGATCGCCCCTCTTATTTCAACATTTGCTCCAGCCAAAAAAAAATCCTATCCAAGCAAGCTTTCTGCATTCTGTTCTCATCCTCTTTGAAAAATAGTTTTCCTCCACTGTACACTACTTTTTTGGCCAAACCATTTTCTTATAGCTTCTCAATGCTTTTCTTCCAATTCATCATAGTTAGTTTCTGATATAGTCTACCCCTCTTAAGCTAACTTAAACCTACTGAGCTCAGATGCTAAACTAAGGGACGAGGCAATGCAGCAGCACAAAACAATAAATACAAACAGCAATGACAAAAAAATGCAAGTAAGCAAAGCAAGCAGCAATAAATGTAATAACTTATACCTAAACATGACAAAGCTGAAACAGAAAAAATATTACAGTAAAAATGTGTAATACCTATGTCACACCTTAACACTAGAGTGATGCATCACTAGAACATACGCTAGCAGATAAGTTACCAAATCGTAAAAAAAAAAAAAAAAATATTTTTGTAAGTCCTGTGAAGGGAAATGTCTATTTGTGCCCTCTTTTCTAAGGAAGTACATCATAAAATGATTCTTTACTGGGTCTGTAGACAGAAAGTAGTTATATTAGTACATGTATTAAATTTTAATTTAAACAATGCTGCGTTGCAACAAGATACTAGATATTAAACAAAATAGGCAAAGCAAGGCGTGAAACGTCATTCGCTAGCCATAAGGCACTTCATAATGCAGTAAACAATCTTCCAGCTAGCAAGACAATAGACATGAAACAATTCTCATCATTTCATTTCAGTAAATATCATAAATTAAGAACTCTACAGTGTAATCATGTTTTCAAGTTTGAGGGTGTCGTATTGACAATGCTTTCTACAAAGGAATGTCAATAGCGAGGATAATGGCCTCTTTTTTTTTTTCTCCACCTGTGCCTCTGACAGGCACACACTAATGGCTTTTTTTTCCAGGCGCCAGTCGCGCAGCTGGGTGCCCACGACGCATTACGTGCAGGTGGTCACTTACCTTTCTTACTGAAAAATTTACATCAGTTTCCGCTACAGTGACAGTCACATATAAAAATATTTTCACAGGTTGAGAATTTGCGTTACAAATCTGTAGAAACAAAATCCTTTAAATATAATAGTGTCCAAAAAATTTTCATCGGCATTGTAATACATTCACGCATTTACATACATTTCATAACTCTTAATGTACGATTCTTGGTTTCCAACAACCTTTTGCACAAACCAGAGTCCCTAACCACTACTCATTATTCCTTGCTTTATTACACATATACATATTTGTCGACACTTCTTCAATATTTAATCATAAGAAATACATAGCATAATCAAATTCCTCATATAGCATCAGCCTATTGATCATAAACATACCACAACAGCGTAATACACATCGTCATCATAACATCATAAAACCTCAGCCAAATCTCAAAATCGTCGTGGCTTCCTATATCAAAACCTAAAAAAAATCTGTGCTCATGTCAAAAGTGTCATCTACCTCAAACGTACTTTAAAAATCATGATCCCATACCAAATACATCATTCAAAGCTCTCATAGTATCACAATGGTTCTGAAAAAATATGAACAGTTCACAAAGTACAGACAAAATACAACTTCATAAGTGTGAAGTTATCCAATGGTGTAATTACGTAAACATCTGTCACTGATGTAGTAAAGTAAATGTTTGTCTCTCTCAGTTAAATGATCAGATAGCTGTGTAATTTATGTGTTAGAGAAATATGGTACCGATGTGTAAAGTTGTATAAACAAATACCATATTAGCTAGGGCTCCTTGTGCTGGCCAAACACATGGTACACAAAGTAAGCGTGTACCCCCCTGAGGAATAATGTAATTATATCCTCAGGTGTTACAGATTACAGCAATGGAATGAAATGTATCACGGAAAACTTTCTTTGTAATTCAAATATGTTGAAAAATAAATAGTTTAATGCGTGTCCTGTAGCGCTAAATGTGCGTCTTGCTGTAAGACAATCTCTGTGGAAGTGTCGTAGTTATTGTCCTCCGAAAGCTAAGTTCTGCAGAATTCAATGTACTTACCTCATGATAAACAAAAGTGAAATGCTGTACTGTACTGTAACATATTCTTGTGCTACAGAAAAGGCTGTCTCATTGTAGCTATACCACAAAGTTACTACTAAAACATGTTTTCCTTTCCAGAAGAATTCAGAAAACTGCGCAGATATAAAACAGAAACACCGCAAAAGCAACATTGTAAATTGTCACTCATTAGTAGCGTCGTGATAAAATCGTGTAGCTGTCACATAAACTAACAACTGTGTCATCTGGTATCTCTCAGAAAGTACTTTAAATCCAGAATGTATTTTCAAGTAAACCAAAATGTTACATTAAAATCTCATTAGCAATACTGGTAAATGTTCTAAGTATGTGAGCCTTACAGTCGTTACGTAATCGTGCAACTAACAAGCAAGAATGTACACACGCAATAACACAGTGATGTCTGTTCACTATAACAATGCACTCGTAAATACTGTCTAAATATGTTCCGTAGGTTCTAGACTGGATAGTAAACTTCAAACATTGTTGCATGTTAACAGTTTCTCAGTGTGACAAAGCATACTAGAAATGTGAAGTGAAATGGTTTATGGCAAAGGCAAAGTTAAAAAGCAGATTATCTTTCAATAAACGGTTTTACATGTGAAATGTGGTGTAAACCTTTACTCTTCCTAGTACGCAGAGTTTCAACTTCAACGCAATTATCATGTGGAATACGTCGGTAAAGAATATTGGAGTTTTTCTCAAGGTTAGCGCCTATGTTATTTTTCTCTGAGCCAGCCGGCGCACGTGGCTGCCTGGGGTGCGAGTCATTGTCTGCTATCTCTTTGTTGGCGTGCGTCGTTATTGGGATTACGAGACCTAACTTCTACAAAGTGACCTTGACGAGAAGGCCCTGACCTGTTTGAAGCTCGCCAGTTCTGATGGAATTCAGCTCTGTCGTTTTGTCGATAGTTTACATAGTTTCTTGTTTGTCGGTCATGTGGTGGAGAATTTCTCCCGGAATCGTAACTGCGCGCTGAACTGTTGCGTCTGAAGTTATTCCGTCTCCCTTGATAACAATTATTTTGGTTTACATATTGTCTGTTTCTCTGATTGTCTCTGTGATAGTCATTACTACGGAAATGCGATCTTTCTCTGTAACTATTATTACTCCGCCAGTGGTTGTCACATGGGTGGTATCTGTTTTGGTCACGATTTGCGTTGTAAGAATAGACTTGTCGTGTCCAGTTATTGTTTCTGTCGTCACGGAATTGTGACGGATGTGAACTGTAGTGATTGTTTTCCTGTTTTCGCATCCCGCGACTGTCTGTGTCAATTTCTAATTCTTGTAAGAGTCCCTGAAAAGCTTCAATGTCGTCTTTGAAACGCCCTGCCAAAATAATATTCCTTAAATGTTCAGGCAATTTGATTAAGCAAATGCGGATGAGTTCTGGAGGGCTATATGGGTTTGAAAGATATTGATTCTTATGCAACATGTCTTCAAAATATTTGACGAGACTGGAAAATTCAGATTGTTCAAAGTGTTTCATCATCATGATGCTATGTTTTACTCGGTCTTGTGTAGCTTGAGACCAATATGCGGAGAGGAAGGCATGATAAAATTCTCCTTCACTGTGACAATCGTGAATGACCGATCGCATTCTTACCGCTGGCTCATTCTCCAAGTAGCCACACATAAATTCTAATCTGTGTTCTAATGACCAGTTGGGAGGAAAACAACGAGAGAATTGATGGAGCCACGCTTGTGGATGAATGTCGTTGCCAGAATTCTTAAATGTTTTGAATTTACGTGTAGTAATGAACAGCTTATAGTCAAAATCATCGTGTCGGCGGGTCGCATATCGGTCATTGTTACGTCGTTTCGGCGGTTCCATCTCAAAATTCGGTGTACTGTGCCAATTTCTTTCATAATCTCCAAAGTGCCCTGTGTTGTTATTTTGTGGCAGTTCCGTATTTTTATGTCCCTCTTCCCGTATTGGAGTGCGAGTGTCCTCTGAAATACGTAATTCTTGTATTACCTGTGTCAACTGGTCTTGTACTTCCCAGATTTCTCTTTGGTGTTGCGTATTAATTTGATTCAGATTTTGTTTGAATTTCCTAATTTGTTCGAACACTTCTGTGTCATTAAAGACTACCGGTTTTGTGTCATTCAGATTATCATCTACCTTCGTAGATAAATTATTTAGCTGATCCGAAAGTTCAACTACTTTCTCTGATAATGAACTAATGTCCTCCATGTATCTTTCTGAACCAATTTTCAGAGTATCTACTGTGTCCTTTAAGTTTTCTTGAGTTTTTGCAAGTTGCGTAACCGAATCGGTAGATGCAACTAAGTCAATTTTAGCTTGCAAGGTCTCATGATTTTCATGAACAATTGTTTGCAGTTCTTTTATGGATGCTTCGTGATTCTGTAATGCATTTTCATGCCGCGAAAAAATAGATTGGAAATGCTCACAAATTTGTGTTTTTACGTCATTACAGATTTTTTGACATTTCGATTCAATGTTATGTAACTCAGTAGTTAAATCTTCACGTGTTTGTTCAAGCGTATGTTCCACTGAGTCTAACTTTTGAAGCTTTTGCTCCATTGCGTCTAACTTTTGCTGTGTTTGTCTCTGATTTTGTTCCATTGTGTCTAACTTTTGAAGCTTTTGCTGTGTTTTTCTCTGATTTTGTTCCATTGTGTCTAACTTTTGAAGATTTTGTCCCATTTGTTTCTGATTTTGTTCAAGCGTTGTGTCTAACTTTTGTAGCCTTTGTCCCATTTGTTGCATTAACTGTAATAACAGTGCACTGGTGTCTGAAACATGTTCCTCAGTGCTTTTCGGCAGTGCATTTGAACCGGCAATATTCGCATTTTGAAAAGCAGAAAATGTGTCTTGATTTATTTGAGAAAACGGTGAGGACAAAAAATCTGAATCTACAGTATTTGCAAGATTGTGTCCTGTCATTTCGGAATCCTGAGGCGAGCTGTTGCCGACCGATCGATCGATAATGCTTCCCTGTTCACTAATTGTTTCATTGCCTACACCATTATATGCAACCCGCTCCATTTCCCTATGCACAATTACCAAATTACTACTTTGAACATTAGTTAATTCATTACATGGTGGCGCTAACACACTGCTTTCGTCTTCACTGTCATTTCTCAGTTTACTTTGGAGCCTAGCATTACGTTATTCACACGCCATTATTGTCACAATTTTTCACACAACAACACAGAAAAACACAATTTGAAGAACAAAAATAAGAGAACACATTAACATAGCACTGAAAATAATATCTAGTTAATTGCAAGCGCAGCTGCGAAATACTTCGTGCAAAACTACATGCATACCACAACTATTTTACTGTACAATAATGAAAGACTGCAACTACAAAGGAAATTCTCTCTATGATTACGTGCTAGCAATAAAAAAAAATCTACATTAATTGCACAAACTACAAGAACAAATCAGAAGATTCCAGTGAGGTATCCTGGCAGGGTCGCCATATGAAACGTCCCCTTAGAAAAATTATACAAGACTGTGCTTAAACTGACACACAATATTTTTAGCGCAACGCAATCTGACTTCCAAAAATCCCTCCGAAAGAATGGCCCTGACTAACATTAACCTATACGTTTCACAAATCACTTACCTCACAAAAATCTTCGTTACTCAAGCTACTGCAATACAGCGAGCGCCACTACTGCCAGCTAAATAAAAGATTCAAACTACTGAAGGCACTAACTACTGATAGGTATAGTTAGCAAATGAAAGATTTTAATACAGAACAGACAATGTATTTACCTTAATAGTCATAATATATATATATATATATATATATATATATCAGTTCATGACACCAATTCTTACAAATTTCCAAACTCCGCCCTCTCTCTCCCCACGTCCACCACTGCTGGCGGCTCACCTCCAACTGCGGGACGCTACGCGCTTTTAGCATCCAGCTGCCTCTGCTCAACACTACAATGGCAGACAACAATGCAAACTAAACACACACTGCGCACAGCACAGCCAGTGATTTTTCATACCGAGCGCTAAGCGGCGTTACCAATAAGAAAACCTAAACAGCCTACTTACAAATGAAGTGGAGGAGAGTGAGGGGAAATGGAGGAGAACTGAGAGGGTGGTGTGGCCAGTAGAGAGGACCGTCCAGTGGAATGGATGGGAGGTCAACGACACGTTCAAAGATCAATTTTGGAACAGGAACTGGGAGAGGGATGGGGAGTGGGCAGTGGAGTTGTAAGGGGTACGTGGTCAGATTTGGACCAAAGTAACTATTGCGCTCCTACTGGTACTTTACCCTTTCAGACCTGAATTTTTTTCTGGGTGAAGGAAAATGTTTCTTTATGTTCTTAGGTGATTTTTTAATGATTTTAGATTCAAGATCTATACAAAAATATGTTCCCGTTTTAAAACATACTTTGTACAATTGGCTTCATCTTATGGACTAAAATAAGCGATCACGAAATATTCTATATTGTAATAAATAGTAAAATAATCATTCAGTAATTGCCAGGCAAAATAACAATAACAGTATTCAATTATACAGTGGAATAAAGCGAACCAAACACATCCGTGTATTCTGGAGGTCACGAGCTGCTGCGCACTGCTACTTTGACTATCTGATATTTTCGCAGTGATACCTAACACACGGCAGCACATGCTCATGACGAAAAGTTGAACATTCACAAATGTGTGTAACAGGTGTGCATTGTGAGAAAATTCTTCTGTTGCAGCTAAGACACAGTAAAAGTTAATGTACACAATTGTTGTCAGAAGATCTGAAAGGGTTAAGTGCTGCAAGTTTATCCAGCCTCTCCTCAACTGTGTCGACGGTAAAATCAACTCTTACGTTACCTAATTCACTATTGTGTACTTAAGGACTTAATGTTTCCCAAGGCGTATCCAAAACTCATTATCATTAAATACGGTGGTTTCTTTGATGAACACGTGCATTGTCGTACAGTTCTGTTCCAGTATGCCTATGCATCAAGCACACAGTTAAACTGGTGTCTTATCACGATCGCAGTCTCAGTGGTGACAGTAGCAGGTTTTCGTTTTGGAAGACTAACTTCTTTACTTCCGTGCAGAATACGGGCAGTTGTATAACTATATCGTGAATTAGACACAGGACCGGGAAATAACGGTTTGTTTCTTTAATTTTGGACACCAGCGTAGTTTCATCATCATCAACACTCACATACTTAACATCAACGTATTCTAGACATAGAATTGCTTATTTTTTATAGAAACCATCGCGCACATCTCCATTCATCTCGGCTGTCAATATTCGATTCACAGAACATAGCAGATTGAACAAATACTATTAAGCGTTTATGATCGCGACAGCAGCTACTAATGCTGGATTTAGTTGACCAGGTCTAGTATGTAAGTCATGTATTTTTTCAAAACAAGTGCGCTTACATTGTACCACCTCAGTCATTTCGCAGTTAAAACTTTTATGTATGTCGAATAAATCTTCCACCAGTCAGTAAGGCTGTCATCTGAAATTCCAGTTCTCTTTAATTAGTGTTGTTCGGCAGGAATGTCAAGCACAGGAAGAGCAGAGGACATTTGGTCGAACCAGAGAACAGAAAGTCCAGTATACGATTTAAAGCAATTAATCCGCCATGACATCTGTTGTCTGTCTGATAGAAGAGGATGGCAGTTCATGGATATAACAGAAAGATATAAGGTAACTTAATGGGCGGCAAATGAAGATTTAAGAGAGTAACTACTCACAACGATATTACGAGTGAGACACCAAGTCAGGGTAATTACGGCACGAATAATACTTCGTAAGGAATCCTATTCGCACGCTGAACCTGTCGACTGATAACCAAAAGGTGACCTCACTATCACAGCAGAAAAAAAATCTACACTCTCAGAAACATAGATACACATGATGCGAGCGCAGCTGTAGGTCTAAAGCGAACGAACGTTGTGTAGCTGTAGCTTACGGTAAATCGTTAATAAGTGTTGGCCGTGGTTTCTCTCTTTGTTGTAATATGATACTGTTAGCGGAGACCTGGATCGGATTACTCATGATTAATTCAGGAGAACCACTCACATTTGTGTCACAAAATATTCTGTTCCCCCTTCGTGTATAATGAGATCACCGGGTGAAATCGTGTAACTTCCGTTTTGCATTACATGGAAGCAGACCACAGAATGAAGACGAGACAGTATAAAAAAATTTAAATGTATGTTCTACGAGTAACGGGATAGCCAAATTAAGAAAAGGTTCCGAGGTACAACGAAGAATTATGAATTCTTACAAATCACGGCTATTTCAGTGGCGTACTCGTAATATAGCGTACTTCGTGCTACAAATCGTATCGATCCATTCGTTTTCGTACTTAACCATGACAGAAATGACGCTTCTTTTTAAAGACCGCCAAACTATTTCATCAAGGTCTTATTTTTATACAATATAAGCATAGTAACCGGAGACTACCGTCAGCTTCGCAGGTTAACTAGAAGAAGCGTGATTACCGTAATATTGATGATACTATTTGTCAACTTATAGAACTTCTGTAACCAAATACCGTTGAGATTGTTAACCGATGGTACTTCCATTCTTGTATTTACTTTCATAAGCTGAGTGATGTGGTGTAATATACTTGTCTCATGTGTAGTTACTTATTACTTTTATATGTAGCCTTCTTTCCATTAATTAAAATGTCTTGGTATTACGACAGGAATCGGGAAGTCAGATGTCTTCGGCAGACGTTAATTATGAAATGTTAGAATTTTTGTTTCTTATTAAAAACGATTTGTTTTGTAGAAGGTAAATTAACCGTATAGGCAGCCAATAAAACAATTATTCTACAGTGGCAAGATTATTAGAGGTAGCTTGAATATACTTGAACATATGTATCTCATACTGTCAGACAAGAAGCCGAGTCGATCAAAATTGTTGTATAGTAGATGCAGCTTTAGGAGCGTCCAGTAAGGAACATACAGCCTTTGTCTGAACCGGAATGGGTTCCTATTCAGGGTATGGAGACGTCATATGCGGTACAGAAACCAAATATTCACCGCGTAACAAAGCCAGAATAGATGGCGTTATGCCGTTTAATATAATTGCTTAAGGTTTCTTATTTTTTGTGTGGTGTAAGTATTAAAATGTCAAATACAAAGGGAACATTACGAAGTACATACTAGGCTATCGTTAATGATTCGCTAACTACCGGTGAATAATCTGTGCGGACATTGCTTATTTTCCTTTTATGTACAGGAACTCCTGGCCTAGTAAACACCGATGTTGGTCTTCTGCAACTGTCACAGGTCTTGGACTGTATGCTTCATTATGTTACGTAACTAACCCGTATCACGAGAATAGAACATACTTCGTTTTGCTAAGCTGTTTCTGTTTGAATCGGCTTCTACTTCCCTAGCTAGTAGTAACAAATTAGTAATTCTTAATTGACGAATTTATCATTTTCCCAGCCTAATAAAGCACCATCTGAGAGCAATAACAGTCAGTTCTAAATAGAATGTTATATTGCAGAGACTTCCTGAGAATGGATGTAAAAGAACCTAAAGTGGGGTTATTTGTTATTTATACAATTATTTTACTTGGGAAGATCAAGGCCTTCAAACCCTCTCTTAATCAAACCACATACCCTTAGCGAATCACCACTACAGTTGGTGTAAGATATGAGCAATATACATTGACGATCCGAAGGACCTGCTTTGCTTTACAACGCGTTCGTCCAGTTTTGTAATGCGGTACTGCGGTGATATTGTGTGGTACGGATTCCACAACTCCTTGAAGGTTCCCTGAAATATATGATACTAGATGTCTGCGCTTTTCAGCTGGTTCAGATTAGGAGAATTTGGTGTCCAAGACAGCAACATGAGGTCGCTGTCATAATCCTCAAACCATAGAAGGCACGGATCTGTCCCAATCAGTCAGGCAGTTATCATGCTGCAATACATCATCGCCGTCGGGGAAGACATAATGCAAGAACCGGCCGGGGTGGCCGAGCGGTTCTAGGCGCTACAGTCTGGAACCGCGCTACTGCTACGCTCGCAGGTTCGAATCCTGCCTCGGGCATGGATGTGTGTGATGTCCTTAGGTTAGTTAGGTTTAAGTAGTTCGAAGTTCTAGGGGACTGATGACCTCAGATGTTAAGTGCAATAGTGCTCAGAGCCATTTTTGAACCATAATGCAAGAAGGGATGGACGTGATCCGCAGTAATGTCCATGCACTCCATAGCATCCATGGTAGTTTATCACTACATCTACATCTACATGACTATTCTGCAATTCACATTTAAGTGCTTGGCAGAGGGTTCATCGAACCACAATCATACTATCTCTCTACTATTCCACTCCCGAACAGCGAGCGGGAAAAACGAACACCTAAACCTTTCTGTTCGAGCTCTGATTTCTCTTATTTTATTTTGATGATCATTCCTACCTATGTAGGTTGGGCTCAACAAAATATTTTCGCATTCAGAAGAGAAAGTTGGTGACTGAAATTTCGTAAAAAGGTCTCGCCGCGACGAAAAACGTCTATGCTGTAATGACTTCCATCCCAACTCGTGTATCATATCTGCCACACTCTCTCCCCTATAACGTGATAATACAAAACGAGCTGCCCTTTTTTTTTTTGCACCCTTTCGATGTCCTCCGTCAATCCCACCTGGTAAGGATCCCACACCGCGCAGCAATATTCTAACAGAGGACGAACGAGTGTAGTGTAAGCTGTCTCTTTAGTGGACTTGTTGCATCTTCTAAGTGTCCTGCCAATGAAACGCAACCTTTGGCTCGCCTTCCCGGCAATATTATCTATGTGGTCCTTCCAACTGAAGTTGTTCGTAATTTTAACACCCAGGTACTTAGTTGAATTGACAGCCTTGAGAATTGTACTATTTATCGAGTAATCGAATTCCAACGGATTTCTTTTGGAACTCATGTGGATCATCTTACACTTGTCGTTATTTAGCGTCAACTGCTACCTGACACACCATACAGCAATCTTTTCTAAATCGCTTTGCAACTGATACTGGTCTTCGGATGACCTTACTAGACGGTAAATTACAGCATCATCTGCGAACAGTCTAAGAGAACTGCTCAGATTGTCACCCAGGTCGTTCATATAGATCAGGAACAGCAGAGGTCCCAGGACGCTTCCCTGGGGAACACCTGATATCACTTCAGTTTTACTCGATGATTTGCCGTCTCTTACTACGAACTGCGACGTTCCTGACAGGAAATCACGAATCCAGTCGCGCAACTGAGACGATACCCCATAGCTCTGCAGCTTGATTAGAAGTCGCTTGTGAGGAACGGTGTCAAAAGCTTTCCGGAAATCTAGAAATACGGAATCAACTTGAGATCCCCTGTCGATAGCGGCCATTACTTCGTGCGAATAAAGAGCTAGCTGCGTTGCACAAGAGAGATGTTTTCTGAAGCCATGCTGATTACGTGTCAATAGATCGTTCCCTTAGAGGTGATTCATAATGTTTGAATACAGTATATGCTCCAAAACCCTACTGCAAACCGACGTCAATGATATAGGTCTGTAGTTAAATGGATTACTCCTACTACCCTTCTTGAACACTGGTGCGACCTGCGCAATTTTCCAATCTGTAGGTACAGATCTATCGGTGAGCGAGCGTTTGTATATGAGTGCTAAGTAGGGAGCTATAGTATCAGCGTAATCTGAAAGGAACCTAATCGGTATACAATATGGACCTGAAGACTAGCCCGTATCAAGCGATTTGAGTTGCTCCGCAACCCCTAAGGTATATACTTCTAAGAAACTCATGCTAGCAGATGTTCGTGTTTCAAATTCTGGAATATTCCATTCGTCTTCCCTGGTGAAGGAATTTCGGAAAACTGCGTTCAATAACTCCGCTTTAGCGGCACAGTCGTCGATAACAGTACCATCGGCACTGCGCAGCGAAGGTATTGACTGCGTCTTGCCGCTTGTGTACTTTACATACGACCAGAATTTCTTCGGATTTTCTACCAAATTTCGAGACAATGTTTCGTTGTGGAACCTATTAAAGGCATCTCGCAATGAAGTCCGTGCCAAATTTCGCGCGTCTGTAAATTTTAGCCCATATTCGGGATTTCGCGTTCTTCTGAACTTCGCACGCTTTTTCCGTTGCGTCTGCAACAGCGTTCGGACCTTTTTTGTGTACCACGGGGGATCCGTTCCATCTCTTACCAATTTATGGGGTATGAATCTCTCAAATGCTGTTGCTACTATATCTTTGAATTTGAGCCACATCTCGTCTACATTTGCATAGTCAGTTCGGAAGGAATGGAAATTGTCTTTCAGGAAGGCTTCTAGTGACACTTTATCCGCTTTTTTAAATAAAATTATTTTGCGTTTGTTTCCGATGGATTTGGAAGAAACGGTATTGGGCCTAGCTACAACGACCTTGTGATCACTAATCGCTGTATCAGTCATGATGCTCTGTATCAGCTCTAGATTGTTTATGGCTAAGAGGTCAAGTGTGTTTTCGCAACCATTTACAATTCGCGTGGGTTCGTGGACTAACTGCTCGAAATAATTTTCGGAGAAAGCATTTAGGACAATCTCGGAAGACGTTTTCTGCCTACCACCGGTTTTGAAACAGTATTTTTGCCAACATATCGAGGGTGGGTTGAAGTCCCCACCAACTATAACCGTATGAGTGGGGTATTTATTTGTTACGAGACTCAAACTTTCTCTGAACTGTTCCGCAACTGTATCATCGGAGTTTTGGGGTCGGTAGAAGGAGCCAATTATTAACTTAATTCGGCTGTTAAGTATAACCTCCAACCATACCAACTCGCACGGAGTATCTACTTCGACTTCACTACAAGATAAACCACTACTGACAGACACAAACACTCCACCACCAATTCTGCCTAATCTATCTTTCCTGAACACCGTCTGAGACTTCGTAAAAATTTCTGCAGAACTTATTTCAGGCTTTAGCCAGCTTTCTGTACCTATAACGATATCAGCTTCTGTGCTTTCTATTAGCGCTTGAAGCTCAGGGACTTTTTCAGAGCAGCTACAACAATTTACAACTATAATTCCGACTGTTCCTTGATCCAAGCACGTCCTGTAATTGCCAAGCACCCTTTGACATTGCAGTCCATCCCGCACTTTCCCGAGGCCTTCTAACCTAAAAAACCGCCCAGTCCACGCCACACAGCCTCCGCTACCCGTGTAGCCGCCAGCTGAGTGTAGTGAACTCCTGACCTATTCAGCGGAACCCGAAACCCCACCACCCTATGGCGCAAGTCAAGGAATCTGCAGCCAATACGGTCGCAAAACCGTCTGAGCCTCTGATTCAGACCCTCCACCCGGCTCTGCACCAAAGGTCCGCAGTCGGTTCTCTCAACGATGCTGCAGATGGTGAGCTCTGCCTTCATCTCGTAAGCAAGACCGGCAGCCTTCACCAAATCAGATAACCGCTGGAATCCAGAGAGAATTTCCTCAGATCCAAAGCGACACACGTCATTAGTGCCGACATGTGCTACCACCTGCAGCTGGCTGCACCCTGTGCTCTTCATGGCATCCGGAAGGACCCTTTCCACATCAGGAATGACTCCTCCCGGAATGCACACGGAGTGCACACTGGATTTATTCCCCTCCTTAGCCGCCGTATCCCTAAGGGGCCCCATTACGCGCCTAACATTGGAGCTCCCAACTGCCAGTAAGCCCACCCTCTGCGATTGCCCGGACCTTGAAGGCTGAGAATGATCCTCTGAAACAGGGCAGGCAGCTGCATCTGGCTCAGCCAGAGACAGTGCCTGAAACCGGTTTGTCAGACGCACCGGGGAGGCTTTCTGATCAGCCTCCGGGGACGCCTTTCGCGGCCTGCCACGCCTTGGAACGACCTCCCAATCAACCACAGGCGAGGGCTCAGCCCCACTGCGGGCAGCAACCGGGGCAACCACAGCGGCAGACCGATCTGGGGACAGACGGGACGAGGTTGACATCCCCGTGATACCCAAGTCCGGCTCCCCACAGTGGTGCCCATTGGCAACAGCCTCAAGCTGCGCGACCGAAGTCAGCGCCGATTGCAGCTGTGAGCGAAGGGATGTCAAGTCAGCCCTCGTCCGAACACAGCAATCGCAGTCCCTGTCCATTCTAATCGAAGTTGAACAATAGGTGCTGAAACACGAGTCCGTGCCTAGATAACGCAAGCGAAACACGCAAAGAATGTATCAACTAAAATGCCTAACGACTGCGCTACAATCTGCACGATTACAGTAACTAAAACTCGAAATTGCACCTCCTATACGAAACTCACACGCAATTTAAATAAGAATGTACCAAGTAAACACTAAAGCGCGATTCTACAACTGTCAAATACTATAATACGCCCGAAATATATGAATTAAACAATGCAAGTACCCAAAAACACGCAAAGAAATTAATTAAACTATCTAAGAAATAAGTAAGCTAGGGTTATACGACTTGCTGCTGCAGCTTCTTATCCAACGGCGGCAGGTTCGTTCAAAGACCAAGTGAAATACCCCCGACCCCCAGCCCCCTAGTATGATACTGACCGCACCGGCGTACGTCCGTGGTGCTTTGCGTGTTGTAAACAGCCATTCATGGAGTATCCGGACACGACCATCGTCCTGATGTAATAAGGAACGTGATTGGTCACACCAAATGACACTTTCCCATTGATCCACAGTCAAATCTCGATAACCCCGTTCTCATTACATATGTAATAGACGATATCATTGAGTCAGCATGGAAACATGTAGGGGTCGTCTGCTACGGAGCTCCATGCTCAGGAATTTCTGCTAATGATGTGACGCGAAATACTTGCCATTCACTCTCGCGGTGGGCTATGATCATAATGTTCTGAATCATTATCGTATAATAATAATAATAATAATAATAATAATAATAATAATAATTGTAGTAGTAGTTGTTGTTGTATGTATACTAATGAATATATCGAATTCAAGACATGTCAATCATTACAGTTATATCATTGTCCTCAAACGCTACACAGACAACGTTTGCAGGAAGATATAAGCCACGCGACTACAAAGTTGCCCTTTCAGACAGACAGACAGACTACAACTGAGCAGTAACAAATAATGCACCATCGTCTCCATTAAAGGAGAAACCATAAATAAGAAACAGAAACGCTGTAGGTGGCCAGACAATTAGGCATCGGTCCTGAGTGGCGATTGAGATAGTGATGTACAACCAGATGGAACAGATTTCGTTGCCGGCCCAGTCAAACCTTAAGGTCTCACCCAGAAATGTTGGAGCTTCACCATCTCATTGGGAGGATTAGAGGAAAGACAAAAAGAAACGTTACCGCCAAGATGATTCCCAGTTTGCAATGAACTGTATCTGTGATATGAAGGCGTGTAGAGTAGTTCAGATGTTTAAAACAGGGCAGGGAATTGTTGATGTGTAAAGGAGGAGCACATTCTGGTACATCAGGCATCCTTGTGCTAAAGAATCCTTTCCTTCACTGGAAATGCAAGAGTTGAAGGAGGGATATCGATCTTTGCAGGTGATGCAAACCACTCGTCGCCTCTCCCCAAATTATCAGAAAGTGATTGTAACATCGAAAAACGCAAGCAGAGAACTTATATTACCTCCTTATATCTTCTTGTGAACCATGTAACGAATAGACGCTCTTTAATTTCATCACTGATATCACATTCATCAATTCTGAATGACAGTTTTAATGTATACAGTAAGTTACTGGGCTCCGCGACTACCGTTCCCGTCCTTCAGCTTTTGAAAGCCTCTAAGTGAAGAAATATGACTGTGCTAAAAGGGATGAACATGACCTTTACCCCTGATACGGACTTGTTTTAGCTACGTAACGCCCACTCGTGCTATTCTGCACGCTGACCGATGAAAAGTGGCCGACACTGACTATAGTTTCACATTCTAGAAGCCAGGCAGAGCAGTTCCCTAAAGAAAGTCTCTCATTTGGGGACTAAACGCGACAAACCGGACACTGTACAGCATACAGGCAATGTTCGGTAGACATACAGTGCGTTCTTATATTCCCGTTACAAATTTGGAGGATTTGTAAAGGGGAGTGAGTACATAATATTTTGAAAGGAACCCACGTGCTACAGAAGTTTGAAAACGTGTTTGGTATGTAGGTATGCAACTGACAAGGGAACCTCCCCATAGCATCCTCCTCAGATTTAGTTACAAGTTGGCACAGTGGATAGGCCTTGAAAAACTGCACAGATCAATCGAGAAAACAGGAAGAAGTTGTGTGGAACTATGAAAAAATAAGCAAAATACACAAACTGAGTAGTCCATGCGGAAGATAGGCAACATCAAGGATAGTGTGAGCTCAGGAGCACCGTGGTCCCGTGTTTAGCGTGAGCAGCTCCGGAGCGAGAGGTCCTTGGTTCAAGTCTTCCCTCGAGTGAAGAGTTTAATTTTTTATTTTCACAAAGTTATGATCTGTCCGTTCGTTCATTGACGTGTCTGTTCACTGTAATAAGTTTAGTGCCTGTGTTTTGCGACCGCACCGTACAACCGTGCGATTAGTAGACGAAAGGACGTGCCTCTCCAATGGGAACCGAAAACATTCGATCGCAAGGTCATAGGTCAACCGATTTCTCCACAGGAAAACACGTCTGATATATTCTATACGACACTGGTGACGGCATGTGCGTTACATGACAGGAATATGTTGTCGACCCATCTAACTAGCACACTTGGCGAATTGGTAAAAAGATTATTCTACCTTGCCCGATATAGATTTTCTTGTGGATGTGATAATGACTCCCAAAAACGTGATGAAAACATAAGAGTTTGTCACACACACTGCAAAAAATGAATGCAGTAGTTTCACAGTCGCACAGTTTTCCCTGTGCTCTGTCAAAACATATGTTTTTAACGTTTTCAAAATTTTCCGTTTAGGTGTAGCGTCCCCATACTAGGCGCAGCTACCTCGCATCCGACGGACGGACGGATAGATGATAAGTGTCTAAAATAAAAAAATTAATCTTTTCACTCGAGGGAAGACCTGAACCAAGGACCTCTCGTTCCGCAGCTGCTCACGCTAACCACGGGACCACGGCGCTCCTGAGCTCACACTCTCCTTGATGTTGCCTATCTTGCGCATGGACTACTCAGTTTGTATATTTTGCTTATTTTTTCATAGTTCCACACAACTTCTTCCTATTTTCTCGATTGATCTGTGTTCAGTTTTTCAAGGCCTATCCATTGGGCCAATCTATAACTAAATCTGAGGGGAGTGAGATGGGGTGGTTCCCTTATGAGTAGTTTTGGTGGGAGGTGGTTACCTCTCATCGGCTTATGTCACTTGACGTCTGTTCTACCCCTCTGACCTGGTTCGAACGTCATTCACGTGTCAGCGAGTGTTACAGTAACATCGTTGAGTACGCGTTTGCGGTATACACCGACACGATCCTTCTGAATTACAAAGCTCACTGTAATGGAAGAGCTGCTCGTCGTCTTTGTCAAGATCATTCTCCACAACGACCGGCTCATCGCATACTCTTTTCGTCACAATTACCGAAGACGTTCGAGAAAGGTTACCTTAACCGTCAGCAGGCGTGACTGTGGTACTCCAAGGAGACGCCGCACACCCGAACTGTTAGAGGCTGTATTGCATCACGTTGAAGAGCAACCGGAGTACGCGAGCAATTTCTTTGGCTATTAATGAGTGGAGTTGTGAACCGAGTGACATACTGGAGAACGACTAATCAGTTAGTTGTAAAAGTGGTCACATTACCAACCATTTTCAAGTGGTTGTAGCACAGAAACGATATGTCTTCGGACAAGGGTTCCAGTTAAAAATATTAGTTGCTCATTCCCCTGTACAAGTTCCAGACGTTCGCAATGAAAATTTTCTAACATCCTGTATAAACAGCGCCCAAGGTGAGTAAGACACATCAGCTGCAAGACCCACAACGTCGTTGATGCCAAACAGTACAAACACTATGGAAAGGATCAGATTGATACCTGGTGGACTCAAAAATGATATGATGGTATGGAGTTAGTGGTCGGAAGACCTTGTCTTAATTTGTCCGATCACCTGGTGCAAGTTTTTATTCTGTTTGACACCACTTCGGCGACTTGCGCATCTTTGGGATGAAGAGACGAAATGATTACGATAACACAAACAGCCAGTCACCCAGCAAAGAAAATGTCCAACCCAGATGAGAATCGAGCCCGGTATATGTGGCAGTGGCAGTGGTAGCGGTAGCGGCGCTAACCACTGGACCAAGAGCTGCAATCGGCGAACTCGAGAGATGTCACCTTTCCCGTCGTTTGGACGAAGTACTTCCTCATAATAGGAATTAGCATGAAAAGGTCTTGGCAGTAATTACTGAACGTTATAAATGGCTCCACTTAATAATCAAGTGCATGGAATAAGAGTAGGATGATTCAAGAAAAGAGCATAAGGTGCCATGTTAATGTTCTGTTGAGGAACAGAGTTTTCAAAGGTATCATAGGAAGCAGTATCCAGACAGTGGATGAGGACATTGCTCTAATTACCAGTAAGACCTTCCTCCACCTCCGAACGACAAATGGGAATAACGATTGGAGTTTATCGTAAAAAAGACGGAAAATCTAACTGGTCTTTCTTAACGTATAGCTGGCTCGACATTTTACCTGCACCTAGTGACACATCGTCATGGCGCGAAAAAATACGCTATAAATATAAAATAGGATAAATACTAATTATGAATAAGCGCCTGATAACAGAAGCAGTTTTAATTATCCTCCTGTAGCCTTTTAAATAGCTTTCATGCCGAAGTAGCCGGCGTGGTGAATGTCCTCACCAGCTACGTGACAAAAATCGTGGAGCGGATGGTCACCCGCTACTTCGTCAGGAATACAGAGTTGAGGCAGATGCTTCTAAGCTTCCAGAGATGGCCCAAGAGATTTATCACTCCAGCATTGATGAGACCACTCAATTGGAGGCGGCTGTATAAACGAAGCTGTTTTGGATAGCAACGGTTTTCCTGCACCGCATTAGGCATAGTGATGTCTTTATGTTTGTGGTGTTGCCATGTTTTCGTACACTCCCTGTATGTATGTTGGTTGTGCTTAATTTTATAGATGAATATGAACTGTGCTGCTCTCTGATCAAGATCAACATGTCTGTGTGCAATGGATCTGCCGTAAACTATTGACTAGAGTAAAATGAGTACACTCAAAAAGTTTGTATAGAGCTTGACAGAGGCTTCACCGCGGTTTGTTGCCTCATTGAATTTTTGTGAGTAATCTACCTATCAAACGCCACTAGCAGTGATTAGCTTGTCAGTCAGCAGGGATATGTCCAGTGAATGACAACAACATTCCTTGATTTTTCCTTACTTAGGAAAATTTGCAGATAGTATTCAGGAAAATTTGTAGACAGTATTCAATATCTCAGCTTATATAATATAATGAAAAAACAGTTCAGAGTTGCAAATTTTGCTTTTTTTTATTCATTTGATCATTAGTTTCGGGCCGAAACCCATATCATCGTAACACAATCAAATATGATACTTTCAAAGATGCGATAATCATCTCAAAAATGTATCCGTTGCACATCTTTGACATGGTTTTCACATGTTCAGAAATAGCGTTTTTTCACTATGTTACGATGATCTGAAAATGGATCTCGGCACGTAACTAGTCGTTGAGTGAATTTGCAACTATAGACTGGTTTTTCGTTGTATTGATTAACAGAAGTGCTGACTAACAGCAATTCCAGCACGCAGTCGCAATTTTCTGACGCTCCTTATCCCTCTACAAGTATCTGGAAATTAATTTTAAGGTCACTACAGCCGTTACATATAATTCGAGCCTCGGGGAATAGTACGAGGACGTGCTAAAAATTGCCTCCGAATTTATGTGAAAACTCTTAAAACTTTTTAAATAAAAGAAACGGTATCAATATTCTACATCTTTATTCTTCATGTCTACGAATTTATTTCTCAATAGTCACCCTAACGACGAACACATTTCTCCCAACGAGAGACCAGTTTGTTGAATGTTTGCGTTCGTTGGCAAAGCCAGAACTTCACCGAACCTCTGCTTTCACTTGTTTATCACTATCAGGGTGAAGTCGAGGAGGTGATGTGTGAGTTTTGCGAACTGATGAAAATCGCATGGGGGGCAAGTTGGAACTGTAAGGAGGATTATCGATAACATTGATCTCAAGGCGTCGTATTGTTGCAAATCTCGCAGCGCTCTCTTTTAATTTGGAATTGTCATGCTGAAGGAGAGGGTACTCCATATGTGGCGAACTCTTCGAATTCGAAACCCGATTGCAGCGCACTGTTTCTCATGCGCTCGACGTAGTTACGTTACACAACGCCATGTAACACGCTACAATTTTGAGTCCTCTAGCGGCAAATGGTTGCAACTTGAGTCCGCGAAGCGTGTAACACCTCAACCGATATTTAGAACAGAATAAAAAATTAAAAAATTACCAGGCATTACTTTTCAGCAAGCTCTCAGACATTGCCAGTTGGCCACACTGCTCAGGTGTAGGTGTGCTGATAGGACCCACATAATATGCTGTTCAGTGGAGTACGGAACGTATGCCAGGACAGCTGCGTATTGAGGCGGTGGACGAGTTGTGTAACGTGCAGATTGGTGCGACTGTCCAGCTCACAATGCTGCGTGGAAGAGAGAGCGTTTTCCTGTCGCATGAAATAATCACGATAGATGGGTTCTGTAACCAAAGAGAAGCATAGGCGACCTGAAATGACAATTTGGACGTCATAAGTTAGTGGAACCCTGCAACGAAACCCATAATCATCTGTCTATCACAATTCTAGAATATTACAAATCCCTTGCACGTCTCTTCAACAAGAGTTGAGGTTCCATCTCTATACTTGTAAGTTACAAATTGCTCGTCAGAAGAACAGAAATCCACAACGTCCGTCCAATGAATGCTGATTCTAAGTTACTGTCGCCACAGTAGTTAACAATTTCTTCATTCCACAGCCGCAGGACGTAGCGATCTAATCAGCATACAGTTCCAGCAATACAGGCAACAACCCATACGACTCGTAATTAAATGAAAACACTGAGGCGTCACTTTCTCCTTCGATTAAATTCACGATTCGATGATATCCCATGGCCGGCGAAATCATCTGATCTCTTAGCCGGATATATACGTACTCAAGAACAAGATTCCACAATACTCAAAGGCCGGATACCGCAATCCGGGAAGAGATAGAAGACCTTTGTCAAGAAATAACTGAAAACATGATGAGTAGATTCCTTGAAAGTCTTCAGGAATGCATCCACCACAATGGAATCCATTTGGATGACGCACTTTTTGAGAAATAAACTCTTGTTTTTAGTAGAAATGTGTGTAGAACAGTTATCTATAAGCTATGTTGGTGTAAATATACTCCAAACATCATAACAACGAAATGAAAATGTTCTTCTTGGAATTCATTGGAATATGGCGAAATGAGGTAGCTGAGACAACAACCAAGGAAGCTTCTCAAAATGATACAAAGAGTATTGCACCATTTCCATGCTATGTGTTTTCGGAGAAGACACAATTCAACAACTGCAGTACCCACTTCACAGAACGACGATACTGGAATAGATATTGCTGTGTTATTTAGCTGTGATGGTTCGCTACGATGCAAGTTACTGGACTGAGCAATGTGGTAAAGTGATTAGGAATAATGCCCCGAGTGTTGTGTTTCAAGGCTCCTCTCGCCGTTCTTATTTAACTCATGAAATGTACTCACAGTTGCGAATCTAAGCCACCATTGGCCTTATATTGGAATGACGATAATGAAAATTTGCACCGGACTCTATTTACTGCTTTACGCGAGCGACCACCTTAATCGCTTCGGACATCCGAGCACGAATCACTACCAGACCGAAATCTCCATATGTCTTCGCCCGTGTATCGGAGCCTGCACTAATATGTTACAGACGTATATTCCCGTCCAGGGAGGACATATTTATTGAGAGTCGAGGACTTGGTGTTGGCGAATGAATACGAAATAGCGGTACCTGTGTTACTAAGAAGCAGGATTCAATGTTCATTCGGACATGCATAACACAGGCACTGCTATTTCGTGCTCTTATTTAACTGTTTAGAAGTTTCCCTTAATCGCAAGGGGGAAATACCAGGGCATTCCTTCCTCTGCCGCGCCGCACTCTGCTCTATCTGTTAGACCTATATGTCGACGAGTAATTCTGATCATCGTTTCTTGGTTCTATATTCTGTCTGCCGCTGTACACTGATGGGCCCATTACCAAATGAAGTTTATGATAGCAACTGTTAGCACTTTGCCTGAGTGTGAAGGTTAAGTTCCTTCTGAAGGTGGATTTAACACAAAAACTAAATCACATCCTCAAATTTGGGAATTCTGAATGCTCAGAGAGATCACAACGTACTGATAAAGTTACTGCCCATTGCGAACTCTTTCGTTCTGTTTGAGTTTATCCCAAAAATCGCTTATCCAGTTACATATAGAGACTCCAGAAACACGGCTGTCCGAAATATTCTTGATTTGAAATGCAACTCTGAAGTTGCTTCGAAAGTAGTTTCGTAGCAAGGTCACCTGATAAATGACCACGCGCTTCCCTCGTTTGGCGTGAGTTCTCGCTCGCGCTCCCAGCCGGGATTGTCATTACCACCGACCTCGTCAGTGGCCCCAGAGTGGGGAACGGTCGGTCGCGCTAAGGCACCGGGGTGGCTGGATCTCGCGGCCACCTCATCAGGCCCGGAGCATTGTTAATTGGCGAAGTTTGCACCGCAACGACTCGGCTGATGAGCGCGCGGCGCCCGCTCTCGGCGCTGGGAGCGGCTGCCCGCGGCCAGGCACTGCCCCAGTCGTTAGTGGACGCGCCCTCTGTCCTCCCGGCCGCAAGCGCTCTGCGCCTCGGGGATTAATGGCTGTAGCCGAGGGAAACGCTCATCTGATCACTTCCCGATCTAGTTGACAGCGCCGTTGCGGACTTCACCCGCAGTACGAGCCTTAAGCGAAAAAAAGCCTTAAAACTCCTGCTGCGTCACAGGTTCTGGCAAATAGCACATTACTATGTAAGGTGTCGTCATTCAAGTTATCAAAATGCGTTGGGGTTAGCAAAGCAGTCTTCTTCTGTGAAGCCTGATGGTTTTCCGTGTAACTCGGTTGGGCTTCTACATCTACAACGAAATCTATATCCCGAAAGGTACCTCGTGGTACGTGGCGGAGAGTATGTTGGGGCTGGTTCGCTTTACTGCGATTCCCGGTGAGCCTCTGTGTGGGCTTGAATCTCACGAATTTTATCTTCATTGTCTTCTTGCGAGATATGCGTAGGGTAGAGTGACTCTTCTAGGAGTGGACGCTCTCAGAACTTAGCAGTAGACCACGCAGTAATCCAGAATGGCTCTCAAGCACCGTCAGTCACTTGAGTTGATGAAGTATCTCCGTGACGCTTTCGCTTTTGCAAAATGTACCGATAACGAAACGTGCTGCTCTTCTTTGGATCTTCTCTATGTCCGCTATCTGCCATATTTGGTGCCGATCCCATACTGACAAGCAGTAATAAACTATTCATCGAGCGATTGCTTTGTAAGCTACTTCTTTTGTTGCGGACTAGATTTCCTGACGGTTTTTCGGTACATATCACTCTGGCATCTACCTCTCTTTTGATCAGTTTTATGATGTTGTTCCATGTCAAATAGTACTGTACGCACTCGTGTAGCTATTTTACGGAAACAGCTATTTCCAGTGATTTGTATGCAATCGTGTGATTATACATTAGATTCAGTTTCCTCTCTCTGCAACAAGCATCGATCCTTTGCAGGGTTTATTCCTGTAACAATATCGGCCCTTAACAAATTAGCCATCTACGATGATGGTAACCTTCTGTGAAGGATTTATCCTGGCCGTGACAGTACTTACCGACAAGGAATTGGACTATAATTTTGTAATTGCAAAGTAAGTGAAACAGTAACAATAGCAAAGCAAACAGGTTCTGAACTTACGTTCTGCTAATACGAAAGTAAACTGTAATTATATATACATGCGGTCGCCAGCTAAATTAGACAATGCGCTATCAAGTTTTAAGACAAAGTGGAAGTAAACGTCACCTAATAAAGCTAACCTCACTTGATACTCTTAACAGATCTCTTCTAACACAGTTACTTTGAATATTACACAGCAACTTGCCCTAGCAAAAACTATAACTGCTAACCACTATGCAGAACATACACTCAAGCGTCAAAGAAACTGGTATAGGCATGCGTATTCCAATACAGAGATATGTAAATAGACAATACGGCGCTGCGGTGGGCAACGCATATATAAGACAAAAAGTGTATGTCGCAGTTGTTAAATCGGTTGCAGGTGCTACAATGGCAGGTTATCAAGATTTAAGTGACTTTGAACGTGATGTTGTAATTGACGCACGAGCGGTGGCACACATCATCTCCGAGGTAACGATGAAGTGGGGATTTCCCCTTACGACCATTTCACAAGTGCACCGTGAATATCATTAATCCGGTAAAACATCAAGTCTCCGACATCACTGCTGTCGGAAAAAGATCTTGCAAGAATGGGACCAACGACGACTCAAGAGAATCTTTCAACGTGACAGAAGTTCAAGCCATCCGCAAATTGCTGCAGATTCCAATGCTAGGCCATCAGCCAGTGCCAGCGTGCGAACCGTTCAACGGAACATAATCAGTATGGGCCTTCGGAGCCGAAGGCCCACTCGTGTGCCCTTGATGACTGCACAACACAACGCTTAACGTCTCGCCTTTGCCCCTCAACACCGACATTGGACTGTTGATGACTGGAAACATGTTGCCTGGTCGGACGAGTCCCGTTTCAAATTTTATCGAGCGGATGGATGAGTACGGGTATGGAGACAGCCTCATGAATCCAGGGACCCTGCCTATCAGCAGGGGCTACAGAGTGGCTCCAGGAACACTCTTCTGAGTTAAAATAATTCCGATGGCCACCAAACTCCCCAGACATGAACATTATTGAGCATATCTAGCATACCTTGCAACGTGCTGTTCAGAAGAGATCTCCACGCCCTCGTACTCTTGAGGATTTATGGACAGACCTGTAGGATTCGTGGTGTCAATTCCCTAGAGTACTAATACAGACATGGGTAGAGTCCATGCCACGTCGTGTTGCGGCACTTCTGAGTGCTCACGGGGGCCCTCCACGATATTAGGCAGGTGTACCAGTTTCTTTGGCTTTTCAATGTAGAATGCTCAATAAATGCAGCCATACAGTTTCTCACAGTAACACTTACTATTGCAAAAGCTACTATGCAGTATAGTAAAGGAATGCAGAAACGCATGTAGACCTACTGACAAAGTTTGACTGCCAATAGCGTGAACTACTGTTAATGTAATTAACTATCACGAAAAAGATCATTATTTTGAAATAGTACTGAATATTATGGGCTTCATAAAGTTGCTCATGAAGTTACTCTATACAACTGGACTTCATAGTTATTATTTATGAGAAACGTTTTGGAGCAGAATAAACAATTGTACTGGTTGCTGCACTAGCTGAGAGACAGCTTTTACTTTCCTTTATCACATCCGCTAAGTAGCTTATGGGGTCCCTTAAGCTGGTATGGTTTGAAGAACCATAATCGGTTGTAGATGATAACGCACAAATTACAAAAAAATGGTTCAAATGGCTCTGAGCACTATGGGACTCAACTGCTGTGGTCATTAGTCCCCTAGAACTTAGAACTACTTAAACCTAACTAACCTAAGGACATCACACACATCCATGCCTGAGGCAGGACTGGAACCTGCGACCGTAGCAGTCGCACGGTTCCGGACTGCGCGCCTAGAACCGCGAGACCACCGCGGCCGGCTAACGCACAAATTTGAAAATGGTAAGTTCTTGTAGTAACAACTTTAATTATACCGAATAATGCAAAATTAGTCCAACAGTTAACAAGCAACTGCCGGCCGGAATGGCCGTGGGGTTCTAGGCGCTTCAGTCTGGAACCGCGTGACCCCTACGGTCGCAGTTTCGAATCCTGCCTCGGGCATGTATTATATCAGGCTATGGCTAACATCAAGAACCATGGTTCTTTACCGCCAATTTTATAGCCACTGTAGTTTGTCACAAGCGCCACTACTTCATCAGAACTGTGACCTTAATATTTCCATCCAATGAACCAGGTATTATGTATTGAATAATATTTTTTGTGGAACTTCTAAATTACGTGTACACAGCCCTGATTATCCCCAGTCACATTCCTAGACACGGTCCTTTCCAAGTGAATTAATTCCGAGTATCCTATTTTTATTAAACTGGTAATTTTGGCAGTGAAACATTTTGCAGTTTGATTAACTTTGTGGAGTGTGAAGTGTTGTTAGCTTCCTGTACAGAAGTAAATGATTTAGTCTGCGTATTTTTTTTATCTCAAAATTGCCTAAAGTGTGTTCATAAAGAAGCTTTTCATTAAATAAGAAGCTGCCATTAAGGGGAGGTTTAGTATCTTTGGCCTGTAAAAAGCATGTTCATTGAGATTTTTTTTCTCGGGATGTGTTATAGATATCAATGTCTAATTTGGTCAAAATGTTCATAGATATTTCCTCTACAAACTGGAGTATTTTCGACTGGAAATGTCGAAGAGGAAAGGTGGAAGTTCCGTCGGAACGAAACAAAATTTCGATGTAGACCTCCACGCGCCGTTGGTCACAGGTCAGCCGGCTCGTCTGAAATCAAAATTGAGTTGACGTTAGCGAAGTATATAAGATTCTTTAGGAGTTTTACCTCGCTGAAGTTATTGGGACCATAGTAAACAAAATGGCGGCAATTTGAAAAAAAATAGGGTTTTTTTCATCTATTTTTCGACTTCGTCGGCCAAGCAAAAATATTTATGGTTGATGGATCGCATAAAAGTGTTACAACTCTTAGACAATTTAGTTAGCTTCGTCGGAAGCAAAGAATCATGCTAATCGTTTCAATAGATCTGAAGTTACCATATCGCGCGAAATAAAAAGTCATTTCGAGAAAAAAAAAGTTGGAAGTTTTGACTACATATAAATACAATATTATGCAACTTACGTTCAATCTGCTATTCCGGGTCCATAAACTAGTGTATCCTCTTCGTCATACAAGGCGTTCTGCTCGATCTGGGCCATGCTGCGCTGCTCCAGAGCCGCTCGTACGGCCGGCGGACAAGTGGTTTTCGGCCGCTTCAATCCGGTGGTCATCCGAATGCTTGGCGAACTCCGTCGAATAGCGTCCCAAGGTGACGTCCATCATTGTCATGGTCTTCAGAATTGCTGAATACCCTTCGTTAAAGCTGCTCACTGCCAGAAAAGTCGCAATCTCCACAGTCTTCGCACCAGATTGCAAATGCTGGGGAGCTAACTTCCAAACACACGCGTTCAAACTTTCATTTGAATTTTGTGTTTCCTCCCAAGCACCGCTACAGTAACTCGCCCTCCGAAAGGGCCTCGCAGATCGGATGAATCACTTTTTGAACTTCTTCGGAGAGCGGCTGGTCGTGTTGATATTCGTGCAGATGTCCAGTAGACTCTGCAATGCGCCATTTGCACCAACTAGTTTCCGCAGCCGGACAATTTTGGTGCTGTGGGTGGTCATCCGTCGAACACTTGTGGAAATACAGTTTTAGTCATGGGCAACCACAATAACTCTTACACTGTAAAGTAATTTTAAGATTTGATGTTATGTGCAGTACAGTATTATACTGCAATACACTTCTGTGTATTTTTTATATTACAGTACAGACATCATTTCTGTATTTTATTCATTTAAAATAAGACCCTAACGTCGTTTTTTTTATTCGAAGTTTTCTTCATCAACTCGTTACGTATAGAAGACAAATTTACAAGTTGTGCAGTGTTGTACTGTTTGCTGCTTTCAGCAAATCTTACATGTAAATGTATCAATAGCGGCAGCTGCTCCGTTCCTTGTAGGTGGAGGTATTGAGTTTGTTGCGTCAGCTCATTTTTCTTCATCGGACTCGATATTTGATGATTGAAGTTCATGTTGTGATTGAATTTCATGTTGCGACCGTATCACACTTTCTATTAGCAGTTCGCGTGATGTTTCTTCAAGTAAAGGTTCTTTATTGTCCATGTCTACCCAGTACAGAATTTCATCTTGCCGTTAATTTCTTATTTCATTTTGAGCGACATCTAACAGTTTAAGAATAGCATTTTTGACTGGAAGAGTGGACACTCTCTCTTCTTCGTAAGCGTGTGGCCAACGTTTTCCCCAAGACTTCCGTAGTGCAGCAGGCTTAACTTTATTCCATGCCAAAGCATTTCCAAAAATAGCATATTTTATGTAAAATTTGTAAAAAAATTTAAATTTTGAATTACTTCTGGATCCAGTGATTGAATCGGGGAAGTAACTTTTGCTGGATGAAAACGGGTGGAAATGTTCCTTCAAAGCAATTCAGATGCTGGAGGGTGCGTTGTATACTCATCTAGCATTGGTAGAACCCTGCTCCGTTCTGGCAAAAAAAGTTACTTTGATTTTCTCTCACAGAAGGTACAAAATTAAAGAAAAACCAGCCCTGAAACAATTCTGAAGTCTCACATGCACTGGGATGAGCTCCATAAATTACAGGAAATTTTAAAACGCCTGTAAAAGCTCTTGGCTCCTTGTACTTGTCAGTAACACATAGAATCAACATGTGGTTATCTGAAGCAATTGAACATAGTAAAACTATCAACTGACTCTTAAAAAAAACCTTGGGCGCATTTTCTATCTTTATCTGCCAAAGTGGGACTAGACAAACAGCGTCAAGGTAGGCCCGTTTTGTCGGTGTTGCATAACTGACTAGTAGCTACGAAGTTTTTTTAATTCTTGTACTGTATTTTAATCTGTGGATCGTAACGCTCCACCTACGTCAAGCTTTCGAATTCCATGACGAGTTTTGTATCGGTTAAAGCCAACCGTAAGAATATACACATTCAGTTTCTGATAACCCCAGATACCATGAAGCTGTTTACCTTTTTCCATAATCATAAACACTGTTACAGGTTTTCCTTCAGACCTTTTGGCACAGAACAAGTCGTACAAAACTTCACGTAGCTAACCTATTGTGGGCTTTTTCAAAGTTTTCCCTGATTCAATGCCTTTCCTGTAACTGTCTGTGAGGCAAACTTTTGAAGTTACCTCGGATTTTTTTGTAATATCATCGATTGTTGAAGAATCAACTTCCGTAATATTATTTCTATTCTCCCTTTTATCAGTCCGATTAATGTTGTGAAACTTTTGTTGTATCGTAAGCGTAGCATGTTTATGTTTCACTTCCACTTTGTTTTGAGAGATGGTGCTTGACTGAGAAACCATTCCCACAACACTGCGCAGCACCACTGTAATTGCGACATAGAAAACACTATTGGGATTAAATTGTAAAATACCACTTATTAATCGCTGTAGACAACTGGTGTGCGACAGAAGCTGTATAAGCTAAATGTGTATACAAAGAGCGCCATTATGACAGTTCAGTAAGGTAGCAGTTGTTAAATAACTCCGACTGTGTGCAGAACAATTTGATCAAGTTTTATCCACAGACAAGCCAAAATGTAATCAAGACTAATATTGTTCTCATAGCAATATTTTTTAATTTGAAATCAAGCCCCTGAAAGATAATTTATCCAAATTTCTCATGTTAGGTATGCAACTGAGGTTAAAAGAAATTCAGGAAGCAGCTGTTCCACAGAGTTTTGCATCATATCCTGAATGCATGTACGATGTTTCATTTTAATGGCTTTCGTAGCCGACGAGAGAATTGTGTAGATATTCAAAAATGTAAAGCTTCCGGAATACACAATAGAATAAAGTTTAGAGGCTTGCCCTTAATCAACGTGGATTTTGGTGCTTTTCTATAGTCAAGGAATAACATTAGAAAAGAAGCCAAATGATTGTGAAAAAAGGCGTACTCCCGGACCCCAGCTAAATCAGTCATTTTCCATCTAAGTGGTAATAAAAAGAAGCCAGAGTTAGCGCTAAGAAAGTTGAGTCCGGAACACTGTGACTGAGAGGTGACTGAAACGGTTGTTGGCGCTACACCACTTAAAATTGTCGACCACTCACGAGCTCGACGGAATTCCGCTGAACGCGTCCGAATTATTTAGTATGTGTGAACTGATGTAATATCATTGAACGTGCCGGACTCTCGGAAACTGGGCGAATGGCCTTTTACTGTTCTGATCAGTGTTACGACGCTATACATGCGACATGAATAGTTCCATTGCTGTTCCAACTCGACAATTCATTAACTATCCTATTTCAATCACATGTTCTTAGCTTGTTGTTCACTTTACCTAAGCGTTAAAATGTACTCGCAGATATTTAATGTCCTGTTACAGATCACACTATGAAGTGTCTCAAAATCCAACCTTTGTGTTCATTCTGGGTTGAGACATCAAGAGATCGCTCACACAGATAGTAAAATATACTCAGTATGGACATTATTTTAGTGATACCGTTTTCGCTACAGTAGAAACATTGAGTATTGAACAACGGAGCTACTGAAAATTTAATGAATAAACTTCACTCACGTTTTCTTGAATATGAATAGATAAAAGAACGATAGATATTACGAAGATTGGCGAAGAGTTCTCGGGCTTCCAGCCGGGTGGCGGTGTCTTCAAACTGCGACGTTTCGACGAGTGACATACTGACGCTGATGCTGTAAAGACGAGCCGATCCTTGGCTCGAAAATGGTGCAGTCTAGACAGATTTGTCATTCCCGCGGTTCCTGTGGAAGAGAAAAGAAAAATACATTAACACACTTGTCGAATTGTCCATGCTGGTGTGACCTGTAAGAGAAAAATAACACACTCTGCTGGGCGATTAGTAAAACTTAATCCCTCAGCAGGTCAGGCCAACGCGTGGTTGGCCTGTAGTGCAGTTGTTGGCCCAGTCCTCGGATGAGCCGGTTGCGGGAGTGACCCGCCTTCTCGTAAAACTTCTTGGCGATGGCGCGGTACCTATCTCGGAGAGGCAGGATCCCGGTGTCCTCGTGGAGTTGGCGCGTCGAGTATCGCCTCGGAAGGTGCATGGCAGTCTTCAGAGCGCGATTCTGTATCCTCTGCAGAGTCACAATGTGAGCAACTGCGGCTTTCCCCCAGACCACCGCCGCATACTCTAATAGTGGGCGGACCACTGTTAGGTACAGCGTGATGCCGTTTTGCGGCGGCAATGACGACTGCGGGTTTAGCAGTGGATACAGGGCTCGGAGGCGTCCTATTGCTTTCCCTTTCACATCACGGATGTGATGCTTCCAGGTCAGCCTGCAATCTAGGGTGACCACTAGGTATTTTGCCGTCCCACTCCATGGGATAGGTTCTCCCAGGATTTCGACCGGCGTAAGCCCTCGCGGCAGAAGTCTTCGGGTGAAGACAACTGCCTGGCTCTTCGTGGCGTTGAATTTCAGCCGCCATTTGGTTGCCCATGACCCCAGGGCGTCGCATCCGCGTTGGAGGCGGTTTCTCAGCACTTGGGCGTTCATGCGGCGAGTGAACAGGGCTGTATCATCAGCGAACAGCGCCAGTTCAGCTCCTGCCACTTTCGGGGCGTCGGCAGTGTACAGGGAGTACAGCGAGGGGCCGAGAACCGACCCCTGCGGCACTCCCGCACGTATCTGCCGGTCTGTGGACGTACCGTCGTCGGCCCTCACGTGGAAGGTTCGTTCAGACAAGTACGACCGCAGTAGCGTCATGTGGGACGTCGGTATCCCTTGTTCAAAGAGTTTGAACTCGAGACCGTCGTGCCACACCGAGTCAAACGCTCGGGAGACGTCGAGAAACACTGCCCCAAGATATTCTCTTGTTTCCAGTGCCCTCATTGCCGGTTCTACCACCCGCAGGAGCTGGTGAGAAGTGGCATGTTCTTCTCGAAACCCGAACTGCTCGTCCGGGATTATGCCCTCCTGGGTGACGTGCTGCATCAGTCTTCCCGCGTACAGCCTCTCGAAAACCTTCGAGAGGGACGGCAGCAGGCTGATGGGGCGGTAGTTGGATGCCTGGCGTGGGTCCTTGCCGGATTTCAGGATGGCCACAACCTTCGCGTGTTTCCACGCAGTGGGGTTGACACCTAATCGGAGGATCTCGTTGAAGACATCGGCAAGTTGCCGGTGTAGTCCCGGCGGAAGGTTCTTCAGCAGGAGGTTTGTGACGCCATCGCTTCCTCCAGCCTTCTTGGGGTTAAGCGAGCGAAGCTGCACGTCAACTTCTTCCTCCGTTATCGGCTAGATAACGTCGCCTTCCTCCCTTGCGGCCCGGAAGGTTGGTAGTTGCTCATGGACCCGCTGTATGTGCTCCACGTCGATGACGTCAGCCACCGGTGTGAAGTTCGCTGCGAACGCGTCAGCCAAAACGCTGGCTTTCGCGTCCGGGTCGCTGGCGAAGTCGTTCCCGACCTGTAAGGGCGGTATTCGCTGTCGCCGGCGTAGGAAGGATTTTACCGTCCTCCATGCACTACCGTCCTCAGGACTGAGCGTAGCCACAAGGTCTGCCCATTCCTGGTCCCGGTGTTGCTCGACTGCCGCCTTGATCTCCCGTCTCATGCGGTTTAATCGGCGCCTCGTGTCTGGTTGGCGGGTGAGCTGCCATTCACGAAACAGTTGGTTCTTCTCGGTGATTGCGTCCCGAATATGGTGCGGTAGCTGTCACGAGAAGTCTCGTGGTCCTTGGCGGTGTCTCGGCGTGGCTTCGTCGGCTGCTCGGAGTATTCTTCGGGTGAAGAATGCCAGGGCGGCGTCTGCCCCTACGTCTGTGGGGTTTGGCGCGTCCTCGAGCAGTTCGAGGGCTTTCGTACGAAAGCCCTCGGCGTCCAACCTGCGATAGCTCGGACGACTACCTGGAAGAGAGGCTCCGACCACGTCGAGGCCAAAAATGACCGGCACGTGGTCGGAAGATAGAACGTTTCGCGTCTCGGCAGTCGCGAGTTGCCCGATGCCCTTGAGAAGAGCAATATCGAGCACGTCCGGTTGTCCCCGTACAGGGAAGATCGTAGGGTCAAACGGCCCCACAGTGATCGCGCCGTTGCGGTGAACAGCGCGATAGAGGCGGCGCCCGCTGCAGCTGACAGTTCGCGAGTTCCATTCGATGTGTTTCGCGTTGAAATCCCCGGCAATGAAAACTCGCCTCTCCAACGACAGCAGGGCGTCGAAGTCGGCTTCGTCTAGCTGTCTGCCAGGCTGCCGTTACACCGACACGACAAGAATCTTTCCGGCCGTGGTGTTGACTGCTACTCCTGTAGCCTCTAGCGCATTAAGCGCCGGCAGTTGAACCCGGTGATGGCGCAGTGACTTCTTCACGTAGATGGCAGTACCGCCCCCGTGGGTGGCTCTGTCGTCTCGGTAGCAGCAAAAATTTGCCGCTCGCACGTTCACCCCGGGTTTGAGGAAGGTCTCCTGCACAAGGCAGATGTCGACCGCCTCGTCCCGTAGGAACTGGCGAAATTCGCCCTGCTGGGGATGGAGGCCCCTAGCGTTGAACGTGCAAATGGTTAGCCCATAGATATGGACGTTATCCATTTTAAGGCTGGCGTCTCCCGGCGGTGGCCTGGAGGGCCGCCGTCACTGCTCCCACGAGCACCGGTAGCTGAGTCACCAGCTGGTTGAGCGACTGCAGAAGCGCGGCCAGCTCGGTGGTGTCATCCTTCACTGTTTCGGGAAGGTTCGACTCCATCGCGACGTTTCCCGTAGTCGGCAGCGGAGCGGCGTGCTGGGAACGCCCTGCACGGGCGGCAACCATCCTGGCAGCCGCGGGCGCCGGCAAGCCGACACCCCCGACCGCAGGCGGCACCGCCGGCGAGGGCAGCTGCGACGGCTGCGGTGCCGGAGCGGCCTCCCCCGCGAGCGGCCCAGGCCGCTCGGAGGGGGCGGCCGGCTCCCCCTTAGCTACGTCCGCAAAGCTGCGACCCGGGTTTACGCGGCTGGCGCGCTTCCCTCGCTTGAAGGCGACGCACCCTCGGTAGCAGGCGACGTGGTCCCCGCCGCAATTGCAGCACGTCGGCCGGTCTTCTTTCTTCTTGGGGCAGTCCCGCGACTGGTGTTGCTCTCCGCATTTGCAGCAGCGCTCCGGCATCCTGCAAAATTTAGACACATGGTCCATGCGTTGGCGATTGAAGCACTGGGCTCGCCTGCCTTTTGCACGGAGTGGTTCGACTTTTACGTCGAAGTTGGCAATGCTGTCAACATGAAAAATTTTCCGGTTGTCAACCAGAACCAGTAGGAACAAGGGCATGTCCCTGTGGGTCCTGGGTGACTTCATCAAGCCGATGTGGCGGGTCTGGAAGCCGATCTCTTCCAGCTGCCGCTGTAGGAACTCCGGTTCCATCTTCATTGGCAGATGGCGAATGACTACCTTCAGCTGCTTCAGCTGATCGGTGCTCTGCGTAAAGCAGTGCCACTTTTCGGATTCGCAGAGCTGCATGAGTTTCGCGTGGTCTTCTATGCAGTCTGGTCGAACCTTGTACGTGTCGTTGCCCGCGATCATCTTACGCGGTTTTGCGACAGCGTACAGCTTGTCACTCAGCTCGGTATAGCTCCCGCGAAACTGAATAGAGATATGCGGCGGGCGGCGGGGCGGTTTCGTCGCCGTGGTCGGCTGTGTCCCGTCCCCGTCGGTCTCGGCTGCTTCCGGCAGGCCTGCGAACCGGTTTGCAGCCTGGACCTCTGGCTCTCGCTGTGTGGCGCCGGGGAGGCGCGATGAAGCCTTCTCCATCGGGTTGCCTCGGTGACGTGGTCGTCCTACGGCGCGCCCTCTTCTTCCGCCTGGCGCGACCGGAACTTGCCTGAGGGGAGGGAGTGTCCTCTACGGCCGGGGCTGGGCGCTTCCGTGAGGTTTGCTCGATCCCTGCAGGCTTGTCCGGTTCTGCCAGACTGCACGCTGGCGATGGCGTGGCGGCCTCTGTGGCCGGCGTGACTGCTGGCACGGCAGCTGTCGTGGCGGTTACGAAATGTGCGTGCATGTCCACGGGCACCAAGGAGCGGAGTCTCAACAGTACCTCCACCCTGACCTCTTCTGTCTCCGTGGCCAGCCGTTGCATGCAACTGTAACTCTCCTCTGCGGTCAGGCGCGCGATGGCTGCGGCAAATTCCTCCTTTGTTAGGGGAACCGGCGGCTCTGGCCGTCGTCGCCGTCCTGAGAGTGTGCGGGCGCGGCGCCGTGCGTTCGCGGAAATTTCCGCGCCATCACGGCGGCCACGTGCAGCACTCTCGCTCGTCGTCCTCGTCGGTGATGGCGGGTCAGATGCTGCCGCCGTTAGGGAAACCTCCCTTGGACGGCCATCCGCCGCGCCCTGCGTGTCGCCGGAGCGATCGTCTCGTTGCAGCTCCTCCTCCATGTCGCGACCCCAACACGACAACTTTGCTTCTTTAGAAGAAACGACAAATTTTTGTGGGGTCACGCCACGTGGATTTTGCCACCTGAGTCCCTAGCAGGCTGATCGAACCTAGAAGGAAGAAGGAAACACCGTTGAACGAGAACACGCAAGGCGAGAAGCCAAATGCGTGAACCCGCGCAGCCGATTGCTACAAAACCGCAAACAAAGGAATAGCCTCGGCAGCCTCAGCTAAGAGCGTCCGCTCGCTTCGGCATCCACAGCGCTGCTGCTCTCATCTTGTACTTTCCCTCTTTGGGGAAGTGTGAGGTGGGAGTCTGTAGCCTTTCGGCTTTTACTCCCCTGTGAATGTGTGTGTGTGATTTTTCTATGATTTTTCTGGTGTCCGTGATATTGTGATGATTGTTCTGTTTGTGTCTGGTACTTGCCTTAGGTAGGCGAGATGATTGGTGTTTTGTGGGAAGGAACAGGATTAGGGATTGGGTGTTGGGGTTTCCTCTTCGACCTAATCGTCGAAGATCGTCATAGGGCGCTTATGTTTGTCGCGTGACATGTCGTACCGACCTAGGGAGTGGATGAGGGTATTTCCTGATCTGGAAGAGCCTTCATAGAAAGCCCTTGCCAGATCTTGGAAGCGCCCTCTCAATAGTGGGATATCAGCTGCGGCGTGCAGGTCATCTATGGGGAACCCAAGGGGTAAATGCAATGCCCTCCTGAGGGCGCGGTTCTGCAGCCTCTGAAGTTTGTCCAGGTGCTGCTTTGCTGCGTATCCCCAGACAGGGCACGCATATTCCATGACTGGCCGGATCAGGGCCAGGTACACGTTTACTGCTACTGGGCATGGAAGGGAGCTGGTTGAGTTTAGGATGGGGTATAGGATGGACATTCTGGCGCAGACCTTCCTGTGGACCTCGTCTACGTGGGGTTTCCACGTGAGACGAGTGTGCAAGGTTACGCCAAGGTACTTGGCGGTTCTGCGCCAGGGGAGTATGGTTCCATTTAGTTGAAGATGGAGGGGAGGACGTTGAGGAGGTTCGCGCCTTCCGAGCCTACGGGTAATCAGCATTGCCTGCGTCTTCTCAGAATTGATGGTGATGCGCCAGCGACGGGCCCAAGTTTCTGTGTCGTCTAAAACCTTTTGTAGCCTACGGATGACCAGGTCCTTGTTCGCATTTCTCGCGTAGAAGGCTGTGTCGTCAGCGTACTGCGCAGTGTGCACCAGGGGGCTGTTGGAGTGTCCGCGGTGTACAAACTGTACAAAACGGGCCTCATGACCGATCCCTGCGGCACCCCCGCACGAATACGCCTTTTGGTGGAGGTGGCAGTTTCGACTTTGACAGAGAAAGTCCTATTCGTGAGATAGCTTTTGATCAGCTTAACTATGCTTCCGGGGAATCCTTGCGTGTACAACTTGTAGAGTAGCCCTCAATGCCATACTGAATCAAAGGCTTTGGCTACATCTAGTAGCACTATCCCGCAGTAGCCTCTGTGGTTGAATCCTTCTGTGACTGCTTCAACCATTCTCATGACCTGTTGTGGGGCAGAGTGATTCTGCCGAAACCCAAATTGGAAATCCGGTAGGAGCTGCTCTCTGGTAATACGTTCCTGTATGGGTTTTAGCAGGAGGCGCTCGTAGATCTTGCTGAGTGTTGGTAAGAGGCTAATCGGCCTGTAGTGCTGCGGGAATAGAGGGTCTTTTCCTGGTTTGTGTATCGCGACCACTTCCGCATGTTTCCAGCAAGCTGGGAACTCACGGGATTGAGTAATCTCATTGAGGACGTTCGCGAGGTGTGTGATTGCTGTGGGTGGGAGATTTTTGACTAACTGGTTGGTGACACTGTCGTGCCCTGGTGCCTTTTTTGTAGGGAGGAACCTAATTACTCTTGCCACGTCCTCGGGGGCAAAAAGTATAGGTTCGTCCTCTGGGTCCTCATCGGCATTGAGGAAGACAGTCAGTTGACTACTGACTACCTCTTCATGCTCTTCATCTTGGGGTTCCGCCGCTTGGAACTGCTTCTCGAAGGAGTCGGCGAGGGCGTTGGCTTTTCCAGCATGGCTGTAGACCAGTCCCCGCTCGCCATGCAGTGGCGGCATCCTAGCACGTCTTTTTGTAAACTGTTTGGTGGCTTGCCATAGTGTATGATCGTCCACTTTGAGAGCTGTGAGGCGGTTTTGCCATTGCTGGTTTCTGTGCTCATTGAGCGCTACCTTCAGTTCTCTCTGTAAACGATTGAGCAGCCTCCTGGTGGCCTGACTTCTCGTGATCTTCCACTCTTTTGCCATTCTGTTCTTATGTCGAATTTGGGCAAGCAAGTGTTCCGGGAGCTGTATTTGCGGTGGTGGGCCATCCCTTTGTGGAGGGGTGGCTTCTTCCGCTGCCTGCAAGATGGTGTCTGTTAGGTCTTGTAGTGCTTGTTCTACTGTTTCGGCAGTAGGTGGCGGAGCGCGAGCGATATCAGAGGCGACAGTTTCTCGGTATCGCTCCCAGTCTGTACGTTTGTACGACGTCTGGTACCGTGGGAATTCTACCCATTCTCCCACATCGACTTCCAGGATCACTGGGTTGTGGTCGGAGGACATTCTGTTGATTGTCCTTGCGGCCACAAACCCTGCGATCCTCCTAGTGAGAGCTATGTCTAACACGTCGGGCCTGCCTCCATTTTTTGGAAAATGTGTGGGCTCGACTGGACCCCATGTTTCAAAATGGTGGGTGCGCGCTAGTTGCTGCAGTCTGGCGCCTGCTCTCGAGGTTACTCTAGAATTCCAATCAGGGTGTTTGGCATTGAAGTCTCCCCCTATTATGAGTTTGCCTTCAATTTGCCCTAGAGTAGCTATGTCTCCCTCTTCTATCTGGTCTTGTGGGGGTCTGTAGACTGCAACAATTGTTAGGGGCCCAGTGCCAGTGGTTACTTCCACCGCCACTGCTTCGATTTTGTTGGTAGCTGGTAAGAATACCTGGTGGTGGGGAATCCCTCTTTTTACGTATATGGCCACTCCTCCGCCTTGGGTAGGCCTGTCTTTGCGGTAGCTAACGTAGTTGGGGACTGTCGCTTTTATTCCCGGTTTTAGGTGGGTTTCTCCCATCATGCATATGTCGATGGAGAACTCCTTCATGAGTTCTCTGAACTCTACCTCTTGATTAACAATGCCGTCTGCGTTAAAGACGCACATTGTCAGGCCTTGAATATTCGGTCGTCTATTCATGATGGGGATTTGATACTACTGAGGGAGTCGCAGAGGGGAGCGACTGCTGGACTGTTGCCTGAAGGGCGACGGGGATCTGTGTGTTCTGCTTCTGGGCTTCCCTGAATTCCTTCATCATTTCCATGACTAGGTTCATGGTCTGCACCATTACCCCTAACAACTGATCCATGGGGGGGAGTGTGTGTGGTGTTCCCTAGGGCTTCCTCTGTCATGGTTGACCTGGTCGTTGTTGCTGTGTGTTTCCTGGTGTTGTTCTTGTGATTGTTTCTGTTGTTATGACGTTTGGGCCACGCTTTCATGGTTCCTCGGAGGAGACACCACTTCCGCATATGTCGCCCTCGGTGTGTCCGGCCTCGGTTTTACCCAGGCCTTGTCTGTGTGTGTTGTCATGTTTTGTTTTCTTGTGTGTCTGGATGGGTTTAATGTGTTTTGTTTGCGTGTGTGGGGAACGGCCTTTGCGCCCTTTGCCTGTTGCGTGTGTCGTTTGTGGACCTCACAACCTTGGTAACCCGCCGTGTGGTTTTTGCCACACAGCGCGCACCTTATTTGTGGGTCCGTGTGTATTAGTGTACATGTTCTTGTGTCGTGGGCCTCCGCGCACTTCCTGCACCTTACTGGCATGGTGCAGTAGGCGGCGATGTGGTTCAGGCCCTGACACCTGAAGCACTGCACTGTCTTGTTCTTACAGCGTAAGTGACGAGTGACATACTCATCATCTTCTGGCGAAGTGCCGAGACTTTGCGGATGCCGGTCCCCTTATACCTGCGGTGTGCCCCCCACCACCTGGCCGCGGGAGGCTGGGTCCAGAGGAGCCGGCGGGCGGGATGGAGGGGGAAGCGGGTGCGCCGTTCGTGTCTCCGTCAGAGCATTCTGATCTCGTCTCCTGAGCTGGACGGTTCTTGGTGCCTTCCTGGCGTATTGCGGCTAATGCTGGATTCCAGGCCGCGCTCAGTTGATAGCCTTCGTCCCTGTTCACAAGATTCTAGTGGGCCCATATTTTTATTGATTCTTTAATGACGCTATCCCAATAGCTCCCGGCTCGGCACAGCAATCTGGTGTTTTCGAAACCAAAGGTGTGGTTTTCTTTGATGCAATGTTCAGCTATAGCAGATTTCTCTATCTGTCCAAGTCGAACATGCCTGATGTGTTCCTCGCACCTTTTAGAGATGCAGCGCTGCGTTTGACCAATGTACTGCACACCACATTCGCAGGCAGTGCTGTATATACCAGGTGTGTTTAGTTTGAGTGGGTCTTTAGCTGAGCCCAGCAGCTCTTTCGTCTTCGTCGGTGGTCGGAAGACGGTATTTATGTTGGATTTTCTCAATAGCCTATGTACCAAGGTGGTCAGCACTGACTGGCGTTGCGCGGGATGGTGGCAGCTGGTTGCATGGAGGTACAGGTTTGTGTGCGTCTTTTTTCTATATACTGAATGGCCCTGCGTGCCATCCGCTTTCTTCCTGATCAGTATGTCCAGGAATGGAATACAGCCATCGTGAAGGTGATATTGTCATGTATGCCGTTTAGGTGGTCCATAAACTCCTCCAGTGCCTTCCTGCCATGCTGCCAAATCACGAAAGTATCGTCCACATAGCGGAAAAAGTGCCTGGGTTTACGGAGAGCAGTTTGTAGTGCCACCTCCTCAAAGTGTTCCATGTAAAGATACGCGATCCCTGGAGCAAGGGGAGATCCCATGGCCACTCCATCCACTTGTTCATAATGCTCTCCATTGTACTTGAAGTAGGTGGTAGTAAGTACATATTGAAAGAGCTTCACTGTTTCAGGCTCGAAGTGCTGACTAAGGAGCGCCAAGGCGTCTTGTAGCGGTACTTTTGTGAACAAGGAGGTGACGTCGGAGCTCACGAGTATGTCATCACTCTGTATTCGGATGTCCTTCAGTATTCTAACGAAATCTGAGGAGTTTTTCACGTGATGACTGCAGTGTCCCACCAGTGGTTTCAATAGCGTCACCAGGTATTTGGCCAGTCCATAACTGTTCGAGTTGATAGTGTCCAGAATTGGCCGTAGACGCACCCCATCTTTGTGAATCTCGGGCAATCCATACAGGCGCGGTGTCGCTGGCGCTCTGGGATACAGCCGTTTCTGAACTGCCTCTGGTAGATCTGAGTCCTTCAGTAGCGCCACGGTTTTCCTTGTCATATTTGGGGCCCATATCAGCCAAAATCGGGAGACCCACTCAAACTAAACACACCTGGTATATACAGCATTGCCTGCGAATGTGGTGTGCAGTACATTGGTCAAACGCAGCGCTGCATCTCTAAAAGGTGCGAGGAACACATCAGGCATGTTCGACTTGGACAGATAGAGAAATCTGCTATAGCAGAACATTGCATCAAAGAAAACCACACATTTGGTTTCGAAAACACCAGATTGCTGTGCCGAGCCAGGAGCTATTGGGATAGCGTCATTAAAGAATCAATAAAAATACGGGCCTACTAGAATCTTGTGAACAGGGACGAAGGTTATCAACTGAGCGCGGCCTGGAATCCAGCATTAGCCGCAATACGCCATGAAGGCACCAAGAACCGTCCAACTCAGGAGACGAGATCAGAATGCTCTGACGGAGACACGAACGGCGCACCCGCTTCCCCCTCCACCCCGCCCGCCGGCTCCTCTGGACCCAGCCTCCCGCGGCCAGTTAGTGGAGGGCACACCGCAGGTATAAGGGGACCGGCATCCGCAAAGTCTCGGCACTTCGCCAGAAGATGATGAGTATGTCACTCGTCGAAACGTCGCAGTTTGAAGACACCGCCACCCGGCTGGAAGCCCGAGAACTCTTCGCCAGCTGTATACGTCGGGAAAGCATACATTCACAACTACGAAGATTGTTTCAAAAATAAGGTGTCAGCAACCAAATATGTGTGTCGATAAAAACTGAAGTGATATTTTGCGGTTGAAAACGTGTGTGTGGCAATGATTTATCTGTATATTGTAATTTGGGAAACTAATGTACCAATACCATGTTCGATCAATGTGGTTGCAATTCTCAGGAAGTTCTCAAGATGAATACCCGCGATTTTGGTTCCATTTTTACTCATTGCATGTTTTGCTCTTGGAATTAACTGTTCACAAACGCTTCAAAACGAAGATGGCATGTATAATGCATGACTATGCAGCAATTGGTATTTGTCTCTGGGCAGTTATGATTTGTAAAAGTTCATCGAAGATACATGATGAGATTTTTCTTTTAGTTGGGGGCCAGACTACAGTTCTATGCATTACATCTGAAAATCTTCTGGCAAAGTATCTGTATATGGTATTTTGTAAAAGGTGTCGCGTAAATCCAAAAAATTTGAATATGTTTTCGAAAATCTAGGAATCTTTTCGCTAATTTTTGAATCAAATAGGAAGGTGTGACTGCATATTTCATCCCATCTTTAGGATTATGTAAGGCCAACGTACTGCAACGAAAAACAAATTGCCTTTACTTGTGCTTGCTATAATTTCAGTTTAATTTGGAGCGCGTTTATTGTTCGAAGCATTGTACTGAGTAGGTTTCTGCTTTGGAGATGCCTGTTTACATCACGTAAATCAGCAGTCAAAAATGCTAAATTTGCCACCCAATTGGCATCGTCGAGGTCTGACACAGGTGTTGCTTTTGATATCATGCACAGTTTGATTTAATTAATTATGATACAAAATCTTTTTTAACATTTGACCTCAACCGAGGCACATTACTTCTCTAAAATACACGTTATCACCATATTCAGTATCTAAACTTTCGAGAATTGACGACGATTCAATCCGATTGGGAGCTAGTCCGTGGGCTGTAGAATGAAGAATTTGAATTCAGCTAAAACTCATTTGTTGCAGCTAATCGTCTTCCATGGTAGAAATTGCACACGAAAGTAAAAAGACTTTGTGAAAGCCCATTATAGACACGTTCATGATAAAATGTGATTCTTATTTGTAGCAATGGATATGATACCAAATTAAACCTGGTATAATAGAATTACGGTACTGTCAGAAAGCAAACATTGGTAGTAATTGCAATGCACCTGAAAAGTTCTGACTTCTACCGACTGGTAGTTATCAGCTACGGTGAAATAGGATCTGTATCACATTTGCACTGAAATAACACAGAATTTCCTTCTATTCCCAGAAATTAATGTCATTATACGAGGGTCAGTCAAAAAGTAATGCCTCCTATTTTTTTTTTCTACATTTAATTGTCAGGAAATTTAAATGCAATTACATAGGTTGAAAACCACAACATTGAGGATCATTTTGTCATTTTTCAATGTAATCTCCGCCCATCTCTCCAGTTTTGGTCCATCTTTGAACAAGGGCATGTATCCCAGCACGGTAAAAATCACAGCTCTGCTTCCTAAGCCATTGACGCACGGATGTTTTGACGGCCGCCTCATCTTCAAAATGAATCCCACAATGAGCTTCTTTTAGTGGCCCGAACAGATGGAAGTCTGATGGTGCCAGGTCAGGGCTGTATGGGGGATGAGGCAAAACTTCCCATCCAATTTTGACAATCTCGTCAGAGGTGTGACGACTGGTGTGTGGTCTTGCATTGTCATGCAAAAGAAGAACATCTGCCATTGATTTTGTTGGGCGAACTCGCTGAAGACGTGCTTTACGTTTTTTGAGGGTTGTGACGTATTGAACAGAATTTATTGTGCATCCCTGCTCCAAAAAATCAACCAGAATCACACCCTCTGTATCCCAGAAAACTGTTGCCATAACTTTCCCTGCCGATCGCACAGTTTTGAATTTTTTCTTCCTCGGCGAGCTTGTGTGACGCCACTCCATTGACTGCTTCTTTGATTCGGGTTCAAAAAAATGCACCCATGTTTCGTCCCCGGTCACAATTTTTTTCAGAAACTCATCTCCCTCCAAACGGAAGCGCTGCAAGTGTTGGGAGGCTATTGTTTTCCTTGCCTCTTTATTCTGATCGGTTAACATTCTTGGAACCCACCGTGCACAAACTTTTGAGTACCCCAATTGTTTAATAATCGTGATCACACTGCCTTTACTAAGAGAAATAATGCGACACACTTCATCTGCAGTCACCCGACGGTCACCACGAATGATGTCATCAACTTGCTGAATGTTGTGTGGAGTCACTGCACTCACCGGCCTGCCGCTCCGCTTTTCGTCAGTCAACGGTGTTTGCCCTTCAGCTTCCTTACAACGACGAACCGATCGTCTAACAGTGCTGACATCCGCTGTCACAACACCATACACCTTCTTCAGTCTTTCATGAATGCGTATGGGCGTTTCACCTTCTGCATTCAAGAATTCAATCACACAACGCTGTCTCAAACGAACATCGATGTCGGCCATCTTACAAACTTCTGCTGTGCTGCCACTTGTTGACACAGAAAGTTACTACTGCAGTGGATTGCAGAAGAAGGTTTGAGGAATGGCGCCAAATTCAAATTTTTCACTTAACTTAATTTTTTTAAGTAGAAAAAAAAATGGGAGGCATTACTTTTTGACCGACCCTCGTATAGTGTGTGAATTCACGTATCTGTGGAGTGTGCTACCACCTAGCAGGATTTATGGCGAAAGTAGATAAAAATATGCTGCAATATGCTACCACCTGGTGGCATTGATGTAAAGTTGTAGTTGAGTATTAAGGGCTAGCATTGCACACCATGAACCATGCACGTTGTTTATCAAATCCGTGTGGTATTTGGCCCGTAAGGCAATTATGTGACACCAATTGCGCATGCGCAGAAATGTTCTAATATGTGTGAATTCCTAAGGGACCAAACTGCTGAGGCCATCGGTCCCTAAATATACACGCTACTTAAACTAACTTACGCTAAGAACAAAACACACACACACACACACACATACGTGCAGAAGTTAAAATGTGCACGAGTGAAAGTGTGCTCCAGAGGATCAATTGTAGCACGGGGCATTAGATTCAGTGCTGTGTATTTCAGACTACCGCATCAACATTACTTTTAACAGCATTCAAAGAAAAATAACCAACAAATCCGCAAGATGTACAAACTTAGGGGATTCACGTGCTCTTGTGCTCTTACAGAGCAGCCGCCACTGGATAAGTGGATTTCCGATTGTAGCCGTCAGCAAAATCTTTCAGATAATGACTGTGTTCTATACGCGCAAACTCGAGGGACACTTGGCGCGGCAGCTGATGGGGGCGGATGTAAAGGCATTTCTCATTTACAGTCGCTCCCATCAGCCAGTGCGACGATTTTCGGCTTATTTTATGCGTACAATAATCAAAATTTTCCTGTGAAAGTATTAGGCCAGTGGTAACGGCATCATTCGGGAACTGGTGTAAAACAACGGTTTCAAACGCACGTGGTGTGTGTGTGTGTGTGTGTGTGTGTGTGTGTGTGTGTGTGTGTGTGTGTGTGTGTATTACAGGATATCGACTTACTCATGTAGTAGGAGTAATCCGCTGAATTACAGGCATATATCACTAACGTCGATTTGCAGGACGGTTTGGGAACATATGCTGTATTCGAACATCATGAAGTACCTCGAAGAAAACGATTTATTGACACATAGTCAGCAGGGTTTAAGAAAATATTGTTCTTGTGAAACACATCTAGCTCTTTATACTTACGAAGTTAAAAGTGCTATCGACAGGGGATGTCAAATTGATTCCATCTTCTTAGATTTCCAGAAGGCTTTCGACACCATTCCTCAAAAGCGTCTTCTAACGAAACTGCGTTCTTACGGAGTATCGCCTCAATTGTGCGACTGAATTCGTGATTTCCTGTCAGAAAGGTCACATTTCGTAGTAACAGACGGAAATTCATCGAGTAAAACTGAAGTAATATCCTGCGTTCCCCAAGGAAGTGTTATAGGCCGTCTATTGTTCCTGATCTATGTTAACGACATGGGAGACAATCTGAGTAGCCGTCTTAGGTTGTTTGCAGATGATGTTGTCTTTTACCGTCTTGTAAAGTGATCAGATCATCAAAACGACTTGCAAAATGATTTAGGTAAGATATCTGTATGGTGCGAAAAGTGGCAATTGGCCCTGAATAAGGATAAGTGTGAAGTTATTCACATGAGTACTAAAAGAAATCAGCTAAATTTCGATTACGCGATAAGTCCAACAAATCTGAATACTTAGGGATTACAATTACAAATATCCTAAATTGGAACGATCACATAGATAATATTGTGGGTAGAGCAAACCAAAGACTGCGATTCATTGGCAGAACACTTCGAAGGTGCAACGGGTCTACTAAAGAGACTGCTTACACCACGCTTGTCCGCCCTATTTTGGAGTAATGCTGTGCGGCGTGGGATCCGCATCAGGTGGGACTGACGGATGACATCGAAAAAGTACAAAGAAGGGCAGCGCGTTTTTGTATTATCGGGGAATAGGGGAGATAGTCTCACAGACATGATACGTGAATTGGAGTGGCAAACATTAAAACAAAGGCGTTTTTCGTTGCGACGCGATCTTTTCATGAAATTTCAATCACCAGTTTTCTCATCCGATTGCAAAAACATTCTGTAGGCACCCACCTGCGTAGGGAGGAATGATCATCATGATAAAATAAGAGAAATCAGGGATCGCACAGAAAAATTTAAGAGCTCGTTTTTGCCGCGTGCCGTTCGTGAGTGGAACGGTAGAGAGACAGCTTGAAGGTGGTTCATTTAACCCTCTGCCAGGCACTTTATTGTGAATAGCAGAGTAACCACGTAGATGTACATGAATGATATAACATGTATACATACTTACTTAACCTTTATAGGGATCAAAAGAGCTTGCTAAAACACAAGTATTGCATCATGACTCCAAGAGTACAACCACTCACTTCTGTTGTTATTGCATAGTCACCAAACATTTAAAACTCGTATTAGTCGAATCAAAGATACTGAGCTTGTTATACACCACAACACGAGTGAGGATGTCTCTTTTAAACTCAGATATTCTTACCCCTAAATGGAAACTTCGAGATATCTGCAGCAAAATTTTATGTTAAGACCGATCGCAAACGCAGAGTCATAAATTCTCTACGTCGCTTAAATTAATCGAAACTGTACTATCCAGCTACATTAATGTGACTACCTGTCAAAAGCGAGAATAACCACTTTGTGCAGAAAGAACCGCTGCGAGACGTGCAGGAAGAGTGTCATTGATGTTGTGAAAGGTGCCGACAGGGATGTGGAGCCATGCCGACTGCAGTGCTGTGGCTAGCAGTGTCAGGTTCCTCGGTTGGTGATCCATGGCGCGGACAGCCCGATCGAGGTGGACCCACAGATTCTCAATTGGGTTTAAATGCTTGGAGTTTTACGGCCAAGGTACTACGATAGACTCAAGCTAGTGCTCTTCAAACCACGCACGTACACTTCGAGCTGTGGCATGTTGCATTGTCCTACAAGTAGATGTTATCATGCCGATGAAAAAATAGGTTGTATGTATGGTTATACATAGTCCCTAATGATTGATGTATACTCGTATTGATCCATTGTGCCTTCCAGAATGACTAAATCACTGAGGCAATGACACGAAAACATTTACCGACCACATCGCTTCCTTCCCCGGCTTCCATCCTTTCGACAGTTGTTGCAGGGTGTCTGGTTTCAGACTTTTCACATCCTACTCGCCGACGGCATTGTGTAAGAAGGAGCATAAGACGTGATTCTTCTGAAAGGGCCACCTGTGGCCACTTAGCGGACGTGTTGTTCTGGTATTGGCGTGCACATTGCGTTCTTCGTCGCCGATGAACAGCAGTCAGAATGGGTGCGTGTACCAGGCGTCCGCTGCAGAGTCCCATCAGCAGCAACCTTCACGGAACGATCATCGAGGAGACACTGTGGGCATTTCTTGGCTCATGTGTATCTGATGTCGCCCAGCAACTGCTCATCTATTCGCCCGCACACATCTCCGTAACCGTCGCCCAATCCTTTCATATATGGTCACAGTTGCGTCGGCGTGGGTTTTCAATAGCGCCGTTTTGCAGTGCACCAGTATACTTTAACCAAGTTCTACAAACTTAGCCGTTTCGGAAACGTTTCTAGCATGATCCTGAAATCCAGTGATCATGGCATTTTGGACGTCAGATAAATCGCTCCGTTCCGCATTACCACTGTCTTCCGCGTCCTTCGGACACGCTTTATACACCCTCCACTGCTTGTGCCGCCACCTGCAGCCTGCGACTTGTTATTGCTCACTAGTGTCGAATACAGGCTGCGGTCACATTAATGTGAGTGGACCGTGTATTAAAACGATAAGTGTTACGTATCAGGCGCTGTCTGTTTTTCAGAATGCTAGTTTGTATGTACCTAAGGTAATTATTTCTTTTACCAGTTAACAGCTGTACTATATAAAGCAAGCGACTGTGAGTTCTTCTAGCAACGGTAGGTTACATCGAATAATGTTACTGCCAGACTTCCTCTAAAAAACTGTTATGCGCTCATGGCAACCCAGATGAGTAAAACCGTGTTCGCTAAGAGATACCGCAATAGTTCATCCTTATCTGGCACATACATAATCGTCATCAGCCACCTGACGCCCATTGCTGGATAATGATCTCCTTCAAGCTTTTCCATTCCTTTAGCTGCATGTATTGCGATACACATCCATGCTGTTCCTGCATGGCTTCTAATGTCATCTATCCAACACCAACTAGATCGTCTTCGCGCTCTTTTCTCTTGAAAGACAACAAAGTACTCTTTTGGTTCATCAGTCACCCATTTGGCTGGCTATGTTTTCATTATTGCCATACTCACATCTTTCATTTCAGTCATTCACCCATAATACAGCGAACATTAAGTATGCGTAGAATCATTCTTGCTGGATTGGAATTTCCTGTGGACGTATTTTCCTTGTTGAGTAACGAAATTTGCGGTTATTAAACTCCGTTGTATGCAAAACACAATGTACTTTTTAGAACTAAATATTCTGAACACCTCAGAGCCTTAAAAAGTAAAAGTAAGCACTCCACTTTTGCAGATAATCTCATACAAGAAAATCACAAGCAAACAAGATGAGAGTAATCTTCCGATCCTCAGCAAAAGCAATAGTCTCTATCAAAAACTAACACACACACACACACACGTTATCCCCAAGCAGAGCGATCAGAATAGTGCTCACGAAACATCTAAAATTAGCGTCACACTATAAAGAAGCAAAACGACGAACAAATGAGCGGCGACAATCACATAGCCCTTCTCAGTGAGTATGGAGACGTAAGTGTTCGCTCAAATCTAGCGGTGTGTGCCGCAGCTGTGTTAGTGCGTGGGAAACAGCATCGAGCTTCGAATTAGAAGATGTAGTTCGCACATGGAGCACCCTCTCGTTCAGCATGACAACGCCACACCACACACGTGTGCTGCGACATCTGCAGCAATACCACTCATTGGGGTCACTGTCATCGATCATCCTACACACATACAGTCCCGACTTGGCCCCCGTCCGATTTTCATCGGTTTCCGAACCTTAAGGAACACCTGCGAGGGCTAACTTCTATAGTGATGAAGCGGTGCAGCCACAGATGAAGTTGTGACTCCATCAACGTATCAAATATTTTATAGTGGCGGTAATAACAAACTGGTCTCTCTTTAGGGGAAATTTGTTCGTCGCTAGGATGACTATGATGAGAAATAAATAAATAGAATTGAATAACAGAGATTCAGAATGTTAATGACAGTTGTCTCATTGAAAAAGCTGTAAGAGTTTTCATATGAAAAATTCGGAGGCATTATTTTTCAGTACGCCCTCGTATTTTGTTATGACTCGAACCGTGGATCTTGAGAAGCAGTCCGTTGCAGCTTGGTAAAGACAACGGACAAAATGAACAAAAATGTGTTAGTACGATTAGTACGCAATAAAACAACAACATTGATGTACTTAGTGTTTAGACTAGAAGCACTCCACATGTATGACTCAGTGAGACGTATTTTAATCAGCCTGTGAAGCGCATAATACAGAAATAAGATTGCTTAATAGGCTATTAATCTTCTTTTGTAGAAAGGTTCGCGTTCTAGATTCAAATCACATTGGATTATTTCATGCGCGATATTGGAAGAACAGATGGCTGATTCCAAACAGACTGCAGCTAATGCGATTAACCTGATAACATGATAGTAAAAGGTAACGTTCGAATCGATTAGTAGGAAGTTTACATTATTCGGGAGAGGGCGTACGAGTTTGTTTATATTAATAGTATCTTATTTTTGTACTACTACAGCATAGATAAAAGTAAATACCTTATTTGAAAGGAGGTTACTGAAGATAAGGTTTAAGAAACAAACTTTTGTCTGTATTGAGAATTGACGGCCATACGTATCACATACAGAATCTTGTGGCGATTTTGAAATGGTGAATATTGCCTCTTTAAGCATTTCTGCTCAAATGTTAATTGCATTAGCAACAGCTCGTCTGGTATCGACATTCTGTATTTCTGTAGCATGGGCCAAACGATACTGACGTCTTGAAAAATCTGTTCACCTTTTTCAAAATAATGGGTACGTTTAACGTATATGTTCTGCTGGGTGATGCTGTTCCTTTATCTCATGTACTTTAGATTCCGTGCTCCCAACGATGAACGGTGTGTAATCCGTATTTGACCATCGACATTACAATAATACAGGTATCAAGTGCCACTCAACGATCACCCACGTACTGCTATGTAATGCTTCCCCTGAAAGGCAAGTACGTGAAATGTTCTCATTGATGGTATTAACATCCAGATAACAAAGTTGGTAATAATTACTTCACAGGAGGACTGTTTTTATTTATTTATTTATTTATTTTTATTTAATTGCTTACTGTCAGCTATTTATGGCCATATCTTTTTCATATCATAGTTACTTGAGAAACAACAGTTTTTGATTTGAGTGTCTGTAGGAAAATGACAGGATCGCTAGTACAAAGAATGGAGAAACAACTCAGAAAGTGGAATGACCGACGTGTCCACCTACAGAATGAGTTAACGTGATTTATGGCTAATTTATGTTCTTCCCATATAAATGGTGTTCTTAATTTTTTTTTGCACGTAGTTTTTCAGTTATCAAAAAGAACACACAAAACAATAACTCTGCGATAAATGTGTGAACTGATTAGACCACTAATCAAATAGGAAGAGTTGTTTGTCCATCGTCAAATTAAAGGCATTTTCCAGTACTTGTGCCCTCAAATGTTCTCTATGACATTAATTATAACAAGATCTTGTATGTTGCTACAAAAAGGTGTGAACGTAGTGTCAGGTCATTTCCGTTAAAAAATTTCATCGAGTTTCGAACAAAACGTTTGAGATGGAGAGATTATTACTTCGTAAGGAATTTTAGTACATTCCGTCGTTATTTAAGCACGTACCTTGTAAATTTTCGAATGAGTTCCGTCGTTTCACTACCTTCAGTTTTATTCTTACAATGGAAGTCGAACCGACTTAGTCAACATCACGTATTAAATGTAAATGTAAGTAGAAGAAGAGGAAGAAGTAGTCCAGTCTTATATACAAAGAGAAGTTATATGCAAAGAGAACTTGCTCTTAGTAACATTATAAATGCCCTAAAATTCAAATAACGTTATTCAGCAAAGGAAGCATCTATAAGGATACAAGGGCAATTCGGAGAGTTAGGTCCGATCGGGCGCGATATTGAAACCATAGTGACAAACTGCAGAAGCTATGGACACATGTGTCAGGAAGTGTTGTAAGTAGCCTGTTTAGGTTTTTATGTTCGTAACGCCACGTAGCGCTCTGTATGAAAATCAACGTGGCGTTTCGCCTGTGTCTCTAGTATGGCCAACGATCGCGTCACATCGCTCTTTCCAGTTCCGAGCACACAGTGAGCGCGTAAAGATGCATAGAAAAATAGTGTCTCCCGCTAAGTATGAGGGCCTGGTGAGAGATTTCGCCTGATGTCATGCAGCCCACTTAACATGACTGCCATGCATTTCCTTCTTCTCGGCCGCACTCTGCAGGGGCTGTGAAGATACTCTTGCAGCGTTTTCTATAGAAAGTGTTCTAACGCCCCCCCTCCCCACGAGCTTTATCTGTGCTCACGTAAAACGCTGGCTGTGAAGACAAAATTTTGGCACAGACAACTAGCTGTAGGCCAGCGTAGAGAATTAACAAAATGCATAGTTAGTTACCTTACATGACGAGGGTACTGGGTAGTTGGTACAACTCTATGACAGATGTCTAAGTCGGAGCGGCAACTGTGTAGAGAAATAGCTGGAGGGTATAGCTAACTGTTGCAAGTAAAACAATTTCGTTACCGATCGGACTTTTTCCGAACAGCCCTCATATAGTATTAGAAGTTACGCCATCTTGTGTGCAGCAAATTAGCGACGTAGTCTACAAATAATTATTGTGGCGCTATTAATTATATTTTAGTAGTCGTGGGAGTATAGATTGACTACGTGTACTTACAATGTAGCCATGACGAGTCACATGATACGTAAACTAAGTATTTCAAAAATTTCTGCACGAATTATTTAAATCCGAGACCAAAATATTATTCCTTATAAATAAAATTTTATGTTTTCTTATGTCTGGTATTACATTTCTGGATAAAATAACAAATTTAGTTAAGTACCACCAAAAGTCATGGGCAAGATTCCTTCTTAGTAACTCACGTTCTTGAATAATACGTGAATATCCGGCAAAGTGAGAGGCACGAAGCGTGCTTGCGTATTGTGGTCTCGGTCGCTTCATTGCCCCACTCGATAGCTTCTGTGCCCTCTTGAGGAGCCCTTGGGAGTGTTTGAGATTGAAATGTGATGCAAATAAGAGGCTGAGCGCTGGGCTTAGGGCTGTGCCTGCTGCGGGCAGCTCTGGACACTCCCTGTGTGAGTCACGGTGCCAGCGGTGTGCTGCCTGCTGCCCGAACCCGACTTGAGAACATCATCTGCAGTTCGGATTTAAAATATATATCGGAGAACCAGAAATCTGTATTATAGACATAGAGGGTGTTTCACAATTCCTATACGCCTAGATAGCCGAGTACGTTAACGCGCCTCTTACGAGATTATGGGAGACGAGCCAGCCCAGTATCGATTAACGACGTGAGTTCGTGAGCAGGCCATGTTGGATGACGTTTTTAGCCGGTTTCCACATCCAACTAGGTTAAAAGCGGCTTGGTACCCACGTCCAGCTTCACATATAAGCTACGTAAAACATTGAGAAAACTTCCTCACACTTAAAACGTCGTATCCACTCTAGACTCATACATCTGGGGACAATACGTAACGTCCGTTGCGGGGGAAATGGAGGCGTCATGGAAGGGTATCCGGCCACCAATGTCAAGAACATGTGCCAAAACCCATATAGCAGTGCTAACCCCGCCGCGAAACGGGAACAGGCAAGGAAGAAGAAGAAGAAGAAGAAGAAGAAGAAGGATGATGATGGTGATGGTGATGATACGTTTCACAGTCCCTATTACAGAGTTATTGTACTTACAAATAGTATATTTCGGGATAGGGATTCTTGATGGTAAAATTTATGTCCTCTCTACAACGCCTGTGAGCCTTGAATAGATATTGTGAAACACTTAGTACAGTGTAATAAGTTTCTTCTTTTGGATCACCAGTGATCCAAATGATATTTGATTTTGTTATTTTGCGTTCTGTCTGAAAAAGGCTGGTGCTTTTTCCGTTTCTCTTTACTTCTTTCAGCTTAGCTCATGATGGCCGAGTGAGTAAGCATAATGAACGCAGAGTAGTTGTCTTATAAATTCGCTTCCCTGTGGATTTTAAAATTTAGAAGTTTTTTCGTACTTGAGCATCCGAAACTTTGTAACGTAGTCACATGCCACAAACTCATGCTGCGCAACCTTTGTTCACTTAATGCTTCCGTCAGATTTCAAACATATTTTGGATGCTTGTTGGGTTACGCTTCAGTAAATGTCAACACAAGAACTTCGACATAATAAAAATTTTCAAAGTTTTCTGTTCTGATTCAAAAGTGTAGATTTAAGGTCACTTTTTTAAATTTTTGCATTTATTTTTCTTGAAGGCATTTCGGTCATTTGTTGTTTTCTCTCTAATTACATATAACGGCACGTGCAGCATATCAAGATGGTGACGAAATGAAGAGAGGAACAAAAAGTGGAAGATTACATCCTGTTCCAAGAAGTAATTTCCAGAACAATGTTCACAATAGCCTGTGCCTCTGCGTTGTCAAACACACACACACACACACACACACACATACACACACACACACACTTATCCCGGTGTTCATCTAAAAATATAGCAATGAATTTTAATACAAGGAGACGTTATATTATTATAAATTAAAGTTGAATTTATCGGTCATTCCTTAACACAGTACAGTGCAGATTGTCGGAGCTTCTATCGCTTATGTTTATTACTGTTCGATTTTTGTACTTTATTGTGTTGAGCACATGTGGTTCCGACGGGAAACATTCCCGTCTCTCTCTAGCTAGCTGGTTTTCGAAATGATATGGAACGAGTCAGTGTACGCGCTATGTGTACACAATTTGCTTGTGTATGGCAGCGTGCTGTCTGTTTACAGAATATTAACTATTACAAAATCCTAAATTTAATGAAAATGAACATGTTACATCAGTTGGACTTTCGTTACAAGTGAAAAAGATTTAACAAAAAAGTAAACAATTTTTTGCTGTACTAATAAAATATAATACTACCAGCGTTTAATTAAGAATTCATCCATGGAATAGCAATTGACTTGACGAAATAATTTCAGATTAGATTTAAATTTTGATTTGCTACCGTAAGAGATTTTGTGTTGTTAGGTAAGTGATCAGAGAAACATGTGCTTCTATACTGAACTCTGTCTTCCGGAAATGGCAGCTTTAAAATGGCTAATGAATATGTCATTTTCTTTTGATGTTGTAGCAGTGCACCTTACTAGTCACATACAGCGATTGACATCTGGTGAAAAGTTTCTTTGACAATATACACACTTTCTTCAAGTATGCTTTTGTTGACCTGTTCTTAATGAGAATGAAATACGGAATTCTCAATGCAGGCTCACAGTATGCTCGATATTTGACAAGCACAAATTTTTCACAGTAGACCATAGTTTGAAGCTATCGTGGGCTTTTGCAGATACTGTAATTTCTTGTCATAAAATGGTTGTAGCTCACGGAAAGTAAAAATACCGTTTCATAAAAAATTGTGTATTACAGCCAAGGAAAACAACAAATAGGATGTAACTTGCATAAAATGAATAATAAGTAGTAAAGCCGTGGAATGACAGGGCTATCAAAATAAAAGGATATATTTTCACAACGTACGTACGTACTGCAATTTATGAGCTGACATAAATACATTCTCGGTATTCTTGTATTGTAGGAATGCTGCTGCAGTATTTTTGCTATTGTATTTCACTGATTTCGAAAGCCAGATATGTCATTATGACGTCCTCCTATAGTGTTAGGGGCAGAGTGTAACAGTTCTGTCAGTTTTTTTTAGCGATACTTAAAACAGGACCCCATTTGAGACGTTGAAACGCTGCAAGCGATTTGAAATAGAACTAGCATGTGAGAACTGTGGTAGGGAAGGCGAATGGGCGGCTTAGATTTGTTCGCAGCATTTTAGGAAAGAGTGATTCACGTGTAAAGGACACCGCATATAGGACGCTGGTGCTTCGGGAACTCAAATCGGAATCACAGGAAGGATGTCGACGTTCATTTCGAGAAACACTATTGAGGAAGTTTAGAGAACCGGCGTTTCAAGTTGACTGCCCCACGATTCTACTAGCGCCAACAAACAATGTGAGTATAAGTACCACGAGGATAAGGTACGAGAAATCAGGATTTGCAGGCCGTTGTGGCCGCGAGGTTGTAGGCGCTTCAGTCCTGAACTACGCTGCTGCTACGGTCGTAGTTCGAATCTTGCCTCGGGCCTGGATGTGTGTGCTGTCCTTAGGTTGGTTAGGTTTAAGTAGTTCTAAGTCTAGGGGACTGCTGACCTCTGATGTTGAGTCCCATAGTGCTCTACCAACTGAGCTACCCAAGCACGACTCACGCCCCGTCTTCACAGCTTTACTTCTGCCAGTACCTCCGCAATGTCTCCGCAATATCCTTTCAGGAGTGCTAGTTCTGCAATTTTCGCAGAAGAGCTTCTGTAAAGTTTGGAAGGTAGGAGACGAGGTACTGGCAGAAGTAAAGCTGTGAGGACGGGGCGTGAGTCGTGCTTGGGTAACTCAGTTGGTAGAGCACTTGCCCGCGAAAGGCAAAGGTCCCGAGTTCGAGTCTCGGTCCGGCACCCAGTTTTAATCTGCCAGGAAGTTTAACGGAGTTTGTCTGTCGACCTTAACTACAAAACCAGTGGTAATAGGAGGAATACATCACTAAACATATGTAGTACGAACAGCATCATATCAGGTTACCGGTGTTAAGACAGCCATTGCTGGGCAATAAATTGGTGTTTCGAGTGAACGTGAATAGACTATTCGTGATAACTGAAAAAAAAAGAAAAGTTAATCTTAACAAATGTATTATTTCTTTCGTTTCGCTATATTGAAAATAAAAAACACCTGGAAACTTCATTAAAGAAGAGAACACTGTATTTTTAAATTAAGAAGGAAAGTAACGTTTAAGTATGCAATAAAGTCGGAGCTTCTATGGCACTACCCAATCGCCAGCAGTAGTAGAGTTTCATAAAAAAGGAAATCAGTATGTACTATCCTAAGCAGCAATCATACCTCTAATCATGGCCTGTCTTATCAGCAAGGTACATTATAGTTTCAATAATCAACTGTACGTATATCTGTAAAAGAATTGCTTATGCTTGAAGTGGAATGTGATTAATGTGCAGTCGTTCGTAATTCACGTCGCGGTCGGGATCACGAATGATAGGAGCTTATCCGCAATTGCAACTCTATTAGCATTGGCCGATTGTGAATGTGGCTGATAAAGTGGTCCCCACGGGCCGACGGTGAATACAGCTTGTCGCCCGGTCAAGCAGATCGGATTGCCTGCTCTCCGCAGGAAGCGGATGGAGTTTCTGGGGATAACCGACATCATACGACGGCGTGTTCGTGGCAGAGCCGTTATTTGCTGTCGAACATCTGTGAGCTGCAGACGGCGAGTAGCTGCTATTGCGTGAACTACGCAACTTAGTGTGAAATATTGACTGATTCGCACATGTCAGCAGTAGAGTTTCGGGAGAGCGATTAGAAAGCTTACGCTCTGTGTGTGTTCTTTCGCCGGCCGGTGTGGCCGTTCGGTTCTAGGCATCTGCATCTACATCTACATCTACATGACTACTCTGCAATTCACATTTAATGCTTGGCAGAGGGTTCATCGAACCACAATCATACTATCTCTCTACTATTCCACTCCCGAACAGCGCGCGGGAAAAACGAACACCTAAACCTTTCTGTTCGAGCTCTGATTTCTCTTATTTTATTTTGATGATCATTCCTACCTATGTAGGTTGGGCTCAACAAAATATTTTCGCATTCGGAAGAGAAAGTTGGTAACTGAAATTTCGTAAAAAGGTCTCGCCGCGACGAAAAACGTCTTTGCTGTAATGACTTCCATCCCAATTCGCGTATCATACCTGCCACACTCTCTCCCCTATTACGTGATAATACAAAACGAGCTGCCCTTTTTTTGCACCCTTTCGATGTCCTCCGTCAATCCCACCTGGTAAGGAACCCACACCGCGCAGCAATATTCTAACAGAGGACGAACGAGTGTAGTGTAAGCTGTCTCTTTAGTGGACTTGTTGCATCTGCTAAGTGTCCTGCCAATGAAACGCAACCTTTGGCTCGCCTTCCCGTCAATATTATCTATGTGGTCCTTCCAACTGAAGTTGTTCGTAATTTTAACACCCAGGTACTTAGTTGAATTGACAGCCTTGAGAATTGTACTATTTATCGAGTAATCGAATTCCAACGGATTTCTTTTGGAACTCATGTGGGTCATCTTACACTTGTCGTTATTTAGCGTCAAATGCCACCTGACACACCATACAGCAATCTTTTCTAAATCGCTTTGCAACTGATACTGGTCTTCGGATGACCTTACTAGACGGTAAATTACAGCGTCATCTGCGAACAGTCTAAGAGAACTGCTCAGATTGTCACCCAGGTCGTTTATATAGATCAGGAACAGCAGAGGTCCCAGGACGCTTCCCTGGGGAACACCTGATATCACTTCAGTTTTACTCGATGATTTGCCGTCTATTACTACGAACTGCGACCTTCCTGACAGGAAATCACGAATCCAGTCGCACAACTGAGACGATACCCCATAGCTCCGCAGCTTGATTAGAAGTCGCTTGTGAGGAACGGTGTCAAAAGCTTTCCGGAAATCTAGAAATACGGAATCAACTTGAGATCCCCTGTCGATAGCGGCCATTACTTCGTGCGAATAAAGAGCTAGCTGCGTTGCACAAGAGCGATGTTTTCTGAAGCCATGCTGATTACGTGTCAATAGATCGTTCCCTTCGAGGTGATTCATAATGTTTGAATACAGTATATGCTCCAAAACCCTACTGCAAACCGACGTCAATGATATAGGTCTGTAGTTAAATGGATTACTCCCACTACCGTTCTTGAACACTGGTGCGACCTGCGCAATTTTCCAATCTGTAGGTACAGATCTATCGGTGAGCGAGCGTTTGTATATGAGTGCTAAGTAGGGAGCTATAGTATCAGCGTAATCTGAAATGAACCTAATCGGTATACAATATGGACCTGAAGACTAGCCCGTATCAAGCGATTTGAGTTGCTCCGCAACCCCTAAGGTATATACTTCTAAGAAACTCATGCTAGCAGATGTTCGTGTTTCAAATTCTGGAATATTCCATTCGTCTTCCCTGGTGAAGGAATTTCGGAAAACTGCGTTCAATAATTCCGCTTTAGCGGCACAGTCGTCGATAACAGTACCATCGGCACTGCGCAGCGAAGGTATTGACTGCGTCTTGCCGCTTGTGTACTTTACATACGACCAGAATTTCTTCGGATTTTCTACCAGATTTCGAGACAATGTTTCGTTGTGGAACTTATTAAAGGCATTTTAGCCAATCTTCGGGATTTCGCGTTCTTCTGAACTTCGCATGCTTTTTCCGTTGCTTCTGCAACAACGTTCGGACCTTTTTTGTGTACCACGGGGGATCCGTTCCATCTCTTACCAATTTATGAGGTATGAATATCTCAATTGCTGTTGCTACTATATCTTTGAATTTGAGCCACATCTCGTCTACATTCGCATAGTCAGTTCGGAAGGAATGGAAATTGTCTTTTAGGAAGGCTTCTAGTGACACTTTATCAGCTTTTTTAAATAAAATTATTTTGCGTTTGTTTCTGATAGATTTGGAAGAAACTGTATTGAACCTAGCTACAATGACCTTGTGATCACTAATCCCTGTATCAGTCATGATGCTCTCTATCAGCTCTGGATTGTTTGTGGCGCTTCAGTCTGGAACCGCGTGCCCGCTACGGTCGCAGGTTCGAATCGTGCCTCGGGCATGGATGTGTGTGATGTCCTTAGGTTAGTTAGGTTTAAGTAGTTCGAAGTTCTAGGGGACTGATGACCACAGATGTTAAGTCCTATAGTGCTCAGAGCCATTTGAACCATTTTTGTGTTCCTTCCTTTCATTGTGTTTACGTCTTTCGAATTTTGAGGGTAGAATCGTACATGCTACGAAGGGTAGAATCATAGCCCTAACTGATCTAAAAATCTTTCGAAAGACTGAAGTTTTAAATTACGCAATATCACAGTTACCGTGTTCCTTTTAAAGACATAATGTTTAATGTTGTTTCCCATACAAATGCAGGAACATAGTTTGTGTTAGATTTTATGATAACATGACATGCAAACCTCTTATTCCTAAATAGATTATTGTGGTTGCGACGCTGAAAAAGAACTTCATCTGCCAGAGTCACGCTCGTACGTTGAGTTAGCAGCGCAGTTCCTAAAGTAAAAATATAAACTGAGTTAAATAAACTAGCATAAGATGAAGTTATCCTCAATGCAGCTAAGTGCTATGTAATTCAGAAGAAATCAGTGAAACACCACTGATAAACTTTTTCATTGAGACTGGAGCTATAGCAGAGATGTCAAAAAGGTGACACGTATCAAATGATACAATACTAAGTGCATAAGTGGCTGTACGAGTTCCTAAACGGTACATACGTTCTGTTTTGAAGAGAACATGGAACTAAACAGAGTTTCGAAACATGACTGTTACCACAAGTATTGAAAATACGCTAAAAGTTTAAGTTTGTATTGTTTAACAATTGTGAGTCGCAGTTTAAGAACAATTTCAGAATAATTTTTCAAGACGAGAACATTAAAACAATATTTATCTTGTTATAAATTCAGGCATTCTTTTGGCTTTGTCACTTTTCCTTTCCGTTGGTTGTTAATAAATACTAACGATATTTTATTATTACTTCAAGATTACGAAATGATGTAGCGGCAATTTTCCAAGATGTAAACCTGGGAACGAAGGGATTCAAGTCGCCTTTTTACTATTCCGAATGACTTCTCTTTATTCTAGTTAACCTAATGCCGATGAATGTGGGATAATTATTATTAAAAATTGAATGAAAACGTTTTTCTGATATATATTGTAACACGAATTCTCTTATTTTTCCTTGAAATACCACCATCGAGGTTTGATGCATAAGGATTTTGTGGATGAATCCAGTACGAAGGGAGAGAACACAGTTTTCAAATCAGTCACGTGTTGCTATGTGAGCGCAGTAAATGCAATTTTTTAAGTTTAGAAATGCGCTGCACCACATTACATTCAGTACTGGTCTGTTCCAAGATAGATTCGTGCGCCAGACAGAAAACAACCACATCTCCACCCACGGAATCGTGACATAGCACGTGTTAAGGATTCAGTTTGTACGCTTGTTGCACCAAGTTACACAGTCTGGTAACGCTGTATCTATCTGCTATAAAATCTAGTTGAAGGACTGTTGGGATTTACTACTGGCCAATGGTACATTAGGAGGTATCAGTTGCAATACCTGGCGCTTACTTCGGTCTTGCAGTGGCGCCAAGATGACGGAGCCCTTCCAGCGGTCGCATTATACATAGCATTATGCACATCATGAAATTTTTAGATGATCGACGAATATGGTACCTTTAACAACAGTATTAAGTCACTGAGGAGTCACAATAAGATAATAATTTACTAACAACATATTATGAATGTATCTTCACTTTGGGAACTACAACAAAATTGGTGGAGGAGTCGAAATTTACTGCCCACAGCAGAAGAATGAATACGATAGCTAACAATAAAATTATTGCAGCAAATAGTTAACCCAGAATTAAGGAGGACTAGTTAGAATATTAAATGATGTAGTACACAAATAAGCTTTTATATTTATAACAATTCAAACAATCTCTGGAAACTTTCCCACTCATTTCTTATAATCTCTAGGATATTCAACCAGCCTTCTTCGCTCTGCCACATTCTTTCTCTCGGCAGTGGTAGTCCAGAAGGAATAATTTCAGAGAATTACGTTTCAGTTTGGCTATTCGTGATCGTGGGTTTAGTGTTAATTGTGTATCGTATTTGAACATTAACTGGCATGATTGGTGATCAGTCTTCAGAAACCCAACAGCAGCCTGTCGAAACGGCCATAGTGCCGGTAGGTACCTGTCAGCAGCGCGCAGTATGCTGGGCTCGTGCAGAAGGCGGCAGCCCAACTTCCGCGCCTGCGCTTTCGCACTATGACGAATGGCAGTCGGATTCCAGCGGCACAGTCGCGCGCATTTATCAGACGCGCGTCCGGGGCGCCGCACTGCGGCCTCGCCCAAAATGCGACTTCCCGCTGGGCAGGCACGCGCCCCGACACTCGTTATGTCGCCCGGAATTTCTTTTCGCTGTTTTCTGGTTTTGTGGCGCGTAGGAGACGCGTTTCGCCGACGCTGCACAACGGTGTACGTACTTTAAAATCACTTTTCGGCAGTCAGTGCGCGCTAGACGTACCTTCTGTGCCGTGGTCTTCGAAAGGAGTCTCTTCGTCTTCTCTATGGTGCCCTCGCTCTAATTACGCAAACTTGTGACCAATTGAACGGATATTATGTAATTATAATTTGATTATTCCCTTAATCTGCATGATAAGGATCTCAGACCCTTGAACAGGAATTTTGGTAGAATGTTTCCTTTGTGGGTTAATCATACTTAGTTACAATTTTTCTCAAAGCTCTCCGGAAAAATATTCTTATATAGGACCGTTCGAGCTGTTGCAGTGGCAGGACAATGAACTCGTATTCGAGTGGAGGCGATTCAGATCCCGTCTGGCCATCTATATTCCATCTTCATTTACATTTCCTGTTGTTGCCGTAGTTGCTGAAGGCAAGTGCTTGGTTGATACGCCGATCCCGTTACAGTTAGCTCGGGAAAGAGAAAGGATGCTAATGAGTCGTTCATTACAAGCGGAAACAATATTTACTTTTGGGCTCTCACATACGATATCAGTGATTGCGCAAGGGTTCTGTATTCCCGTGTCTAACCATTGTTCCACTGAGCTATACCAGCTGCTTGATAAGTAGCTTCATCTCTTAACTGTTCTGTCGCAAAACCTTCATACTACTCGTAAATGACAATAAAATTTTCACAAAACGTTTGTCTTCCTTCTGATGATAGCAAATAACCGCTTTGTTGTGAAATTGTTCATTCCAGCTTGTAATTGACTGTGGATCGGGAGAAGAACGCGTACCCGCCCTACAGTGTAGAAAATATAGACAATATTTCTATTAATACCTCGAACTACGTTGGTGCACAAGTCGTCCTGCATGGTCCATCAGTGTTCTGAGGTGGAGTTCTTAACTTTACCATTAACAATAATGATACGCTGCAGCATGGCAACGAATTTCCTAGAGTGCCAACTCTTAGCTCCTCGTACAAATCAGTTACGATTGTTCCGTAAAGCTACAACATACATCTTGAACAGTTGACGACATATCCAAAGAGTGTCTGCCTCGAAGTTCGAAACTTGCATTATTCTTAGGTGTCTGTTAAAAGGCGTTGCAAAAAAAGAGTGAAATCTCTCACTAATTTAGACTCGTACTGTGCACCACTGAAAGAAAAGACTGCATCAAAACTTAATCTGTTCCAATACTGTGTTCATATTGTTCGATTTCGTGCTGTAATTGCTTCTTAGATTATGTGATCAAAAGTATTCAGGCACTCCTATGGTATTCTTAATTGACCTCTACATGTTACGAGGGGAGGACTCGTCAGTATAAATTATTCAACGAGTATTGTGTAGTCTACAGAGAGACAGTAACTGCGGAATACGTCGATTCACTTCAAACATGGACTAGTCACTTGATGCCGCCTGAGTGACAGAGCCATCCGGGACACTTCAGTCCTTCTAGAGCTGCCAAGGTTGAATGTTAATAATGTGACAATGTAGTGGAAATGCGAAGGAACGGAACCGCTAAACCAAGGCTAGGCAAACCTTACGAACGACGGACAGGAGTCGTCGAGCATTGCGAAGGGACTTTGCAAACCTCGCATGAAATCAGCGAAAGGAATCACATGTAAGTTCCAAAGAGCTACCAGCAGTCCAGCTAGCACAGTGATTGTGCGTAGGGAGGTAACAAGAATGGGCACAGTAGTCCAGCAGCAACGCTTGAGACAGTATAAACAGAACCGCCAATGGACAGTGGATGACTGGACTCGAGCGAATGCCTGGAGAACGTTACGTACCATCAAGTGTAGTGCTAAGAGTACGGGGAAAGCGATGTTACGATGTACCGGTGTTTGTCGCAGTTAGGATATGGCCCACTTATTGCGCTTTAGAGGAAGCTAAATGCGGAAGGATATGAACACATTTTACAGCATTATGTGGTGCGTACAGTAGAGCAACAGTTTGTCGCAGATGATTGATTGTATCAGCAAGACAGCGCGCCCTGTGAGGCAGTGGCTTGCTGACATTAATATTCCTGAAATGGACTGTAGTGACCAGAGTCCCGCCTCCAAATCAATAGAACACTTTTTGGATGAGTTAGAACGTTGACTTCAGTTGAGCCTACAGACCTTCACTAGTTTCGCCTCTTCATGAATAAAGTGCCGCCATTCTTCCACAGACATCCAGGTCTCTAATTAAAAATGTCTCCAGCAGAATTCAAGCCACCATAAAGGCGAACGATAAACACACACTATATTAACGTCTGCTAATATGTATCCGGGTACTTTGGATGTGATATACCTTTTTTGTCGATTTACTATGTTGTTGTTGTTGTGGTCTTCAGTCCTGAGACTGGTTTGATACAGCTCTCCATGCTACCCTATCCTGTGCAAGCTTCTTCATCTCCCAGTACCTACTGCAACCTTCTGAATCTGCTTAGTGTATTCATCTCTTGGTCTCCCTCTACGATTTTACCCTCCACACTGCCCTCCAATACTAAATCGGTGATCCCTTGATGCCTCAGAACATGTCCTACCAACCTATTCCTTCTTCTGGTCAAGTTGTGCCACAAACTTCTCTTCTCCCCAATCCTATTCAATACTTCCTCATTAGTTATGTGATCTACCCATCTAATCTTCAGCATTCTTCTGTAGCACCACATTTCGAAAGCTTCTACTCTCTTCCTGTCTAAACTATTTATCGTCCACGTTTCACTTCCATACATGGCTACACTCCATACAAATACTTTCAGAAACGACTTCCTGACACTTAAATCTAGACTCGATGTTAACAAATTTTTCTTCTTCAGAAACGCTTTCCTTGCCATTGCCAGTCTACATTTTATATCCTCTCTACTTCGACCATCATCAGTTATTTTGCTCCCCAAATAGCAAAACTCCTTTACTGCTCTAAGTGTCTCATTTCCTAATCTAATTCCCTCAGCAGCACCCGACTTAATTCGACTACATTCCATTATCCTCGTTTTGCTTTTGTTGATGTTCGTCTTATATCCTCCTTTCAAGACACTATCCATTCCATTCAACTGCTCTTCCAAGTACTTTGCTGTCTCTGACAGAATTACGATGTCATCGGCGAACCTCAAAGTTTTTATTTCTTCTCCATGGATTTTAATACCTACCCCGAATTTTTCTTTTGTTTCCTTTACTGCTTGCTCAATATACAGATTGAATAACATCGGGGAGAGGCTACAACCCTGTCTCACTCCTTTCCCAACCACTGCTTCCCTTTCATGCCCATCGACTCTTATGACTGCCATCTGGTTTCTGTACAAATTGTAAATGGCCTTTCGCTCCCTGAATTTTACCCCTGCCACCTTTAGAATGTGAAAGAGAGTATTCCAGTCAACATTGTCAAAAGCTTTCTCTAAGTCTACGAATGCTAGAAATGTAGGTTTGCCTTTCCTTAATCTTTCTTCTAAGATAAGTCGTAAGGTCAGTATTGCCTCACGTGTTCCAGTGTTTCTACGGAATCCAAACTGATCTTCCCCGAGGTCGGCTTCTACTAGTTTTTCCATTCGTCTGTAAAGAATTCGTGTTAGTATTTTGCAGCTGTGGCTTATTAAACTGATTGTTCGGTAATTTTCACATCTGTCAACACCTGCTTTCTTTGGGATTGGAATTATTATATTCTTCTTGAAGTCTGCGGCTATTTCGCCAGTCTCATACATCTTGCTCACCAGCTGGTAGAGTTTTGTCATGACTGGCTCTCCCAAGGCCGTCAGCAGTTCTAATGGAATGTTGTCTACTCCGGGGGCCTTGTTTCGACTCAGGTCTTTCAGTGCTCTGTCAAACTCTTCACCAGTATCTTACCTCCCATTTCGTCTTCATCCACATCCTCTTCCATTTCCATAATATTGTCCTCAAGTACTTCACCCTTGTATAGACCCTCTATATACTCCTTCCACCTTTCTGCTTTCCCTTCTTTGCTTAGAACTGGGTTTCCATCTGAGCTCTTGATGTTCATACAATTGGTTCTCTTATCTCCAAAGGTCTCTTTAATTTTCCTGTAGGCAGTATCTATCTTACCCCTAGTGAGATAAGCCTCTACATCCTTACATTTGTCCTCTAGCCATGCCTGCTTAGCCATTTTGCACTTCCTGTCGATCTCATTTTTGTGACGTTTGTATTCCTTTTTGCCTGCTTCATTTACTGCATTTTTATATTTTCTCCTTTCATCAATTAAATTCAGTATTTCTTCTGTTACCCAAGGATTTCTACTAGTCCTCGTCTTTTTACCTACTTTATCCTCTTTTGCCTTCACTACTTCATCCCTCAAAGCTATCCATTCTTCTTCTACTGTATTTCTCTCCCCCATTCCTGTCAATTTTTCCCTTATGCTCTCCCTGAAACTCTGTACAACCTCTGGTTCTTTCAGTTTATCCAGATCCCATGTCCTTAAATTCCCCCCTTTTTGCAGTTTCTTCGGTTTTAACCTATAGGTCATAACCAATAGATTGTGGTCAGAGTCTACATCTGCCCCTGGGAATGTCTTACAATTTAAAACCTGGTTCCTAAATCTCTGTCTTACCATTATATAATCTATCTGATACCTTTTAGTATCTCCAGGGTTCTTCCATGTATACAACCTTCTTTCATGATTCTTAAACCAAGTATTAGCTATGATTAAGTTGTGCTCTGTGCAAAATCCTACCAGGCGGGTTCCTTTTTCATTTCTTAGCCCCAATCCATATTCACCTACTACGTTTCCTTCTCTCACTTTTCCTACTGCCGAATTCCAGTCACCCATGACTATTAAATTTTCGTCACCCTTCACTATCTGAATAATTTCTTTTATTTGATCATACATTTCTTCAATTTCTTCGACATCTGCAGAGCTAGTTGGCATATAAACTTGTACTACTGTAGTAAGGGTGGGCTTCGTATCTATCTTGGTTACAATAATGCGCTCACTAGGCTGTTTGTAGTAGCTTAACCGCATTCCTATTTCCTATTCATTATTAAACCTACCCGTGCATTACCCCTACTTGATTTTGGGTTTATAACCCTGAAGTCACCTGACCAGAAGTCTTGTTCCTCCTGCCACCGAACTTCACTGATTCCTACTATATCTAACTTTAACCTATCCATTTCCCTTTTTAAATTTTCTAACCTACCTGCCCGATTAAGGGATCTGACGTTCCACGCTCCGATCCGTAGATCGCCAGTTTTCTTTCTCCTGATAACATCATCCTCTTGAGTAGTCCCCGCCCGGAGATCCGAATGGGGGACTATTTTACCTCCGGAATATTTTACCCAAGAGGACGCCATTATCATTTAATCATACAGTAAAGCTGCATGCCCTCGGGAAAAATTACGGCCGTAGTTTCCCCTTGCTTTCAGCCGTTCGCAGTACCAGCACAGCAAGGCCATTTTGGTTATTGCTACAAGGCCAGATCAGTCAATCATCCAGACTGTTGCCCTTGCAACTACTGAAAAGGCTGCTGCCCCTCTTCAGGAACCACACGTTTGTCTGGCCTCTCAACAGATACCCCTCTGTTGTGGTTGCACCTACGGTACGGCTATCTGTATCGCTGAGGCACGCAAGCCTCCCCACCAACGGCAAGGTCCATGGTTCATATATGCTTCGACAATCTTGGTGCTATATTATAGCTTCCAGTAGGTTAAAGCTTTTCACTACCAAACGATATCGGAAAGCGATATGTGATCTCAGCGCAAGAAATGTGTCTGATATGCTACTTCCTTCGCAATTCGTCTGGAACAGCGACTATTTGTACTCTTGTCTTATCTCCGATACACTAGCTTTGATACAGAAATACTGAAACATGCTTGTATCATATTCAGCTCAACGTTAAGGTCTGAAACCGTCTCCGATTAGAAATGATGATAATGTCCAAAACATCAGGCACATGCAAAGACTGGCAGCAGTTCGTAATAGAGAAAAATATAAATTTGGCGACTTCAAGAAATATAAAAAAGTAGCCTTTGATACGTAGTGAGTCACAACTGCATGAATCGCACATCTTAGCAGCATAATCTAAGACATAGAGTCTCACTTGCGGTTAGGGCAGATTATAGGAGTCGGTTGATTGGTGGTGTGTTGGATGAATGCAGTTTGTCTATAGAAAGATTGCTCACACTAAAATTAAAAACAAGAAATAAAAATAAATGTGCTGACACGGGACATCGAAAGCACGGAAAGAGGGCAGTGTCAGTAGTCACAGGCTTGTCCGTCTCGCTGACCAATAAGAGATTCCACCAATGGTAGTCCTACAGCACATCTGTTAACGGGAGGAAATACTAATGTGGTGTAAAAACCAAGTATCGTGCGCCACAGTGCTCCTGATAATTTGTAGAGCACAGATGTAAAAATAGGTATTTTGCTACTTGAAGTTTGCGGAACACAGTACAGATAAGAGTTAAATAAAACTTTGGGTGTCTGTCCAACTTCAAAAATTACAAGAAAACTTTTGACATATTGGTTATCCTATATTACCTACGTCGCAGTTACGAAACTTCATTACAATCTTCTAGGTTGTTTCATCGGCCGCGCGTGGTAGCCGTGCGGTCTGAGGCGCTTTGTTAAGTTTCGCGCGGCTTCCCCTCGTCGAAGGTTCGAGTCCTCCCTTGTGTGTGTGTGTGTGTGTGTGTGTGTGTGTGTGTGTGTGTGTGTGTGTTGTTCTTAGCGTAAATTAGTTTAAGTCAGATTAAGTAGTGTGTAAGCTTAGGGACCGATGACCTCAGCAGTTTAGTCCCATGTGACTTACCACAAATTTCCAAAGTTTTTTCTTCACTCTTTGCATAGTACAACCCGTAAAGTATCAGCCATTGATACTGTAAATATTGAACCTTTGGCGTAGCAGTAATTTAACAGTCATCGAGAACATTATCTCTATTCGTAGTCCCAGGAAAAATGAAGATTTAATAGCCGCGCGATTCTTTTCAGGCATAAACTGCGAATATACTGTGCTGTATTGAACATTATGCTTTTTACTGTGATAACGTTCATTAATCATACAATTAACCGCAATTATTACGTATCGCCGGCCGCGGTGGTCTCGCGGTTCTAGGCGCGCAGTCCGGAACCGTGCGACTGCTACGGTCGCAGGTTCGAATCCTGCCTCGGGCATGGATGTGTGTGATGTCCTTAGGTTAGTTAGGTTTAAGTAGTTCTAAGTTCTAGGGGACTAATGACCACAGCAGTTGAGTCCCATAGTGCTCAGAGCCATTTGAACCATTTTTATTACGTATCTATGATGGCCATAATAATCCCAACAGATAACATGATTTATAAATAACGTGAGATTTTACCTCAGGAGCTAGGGTATTGAATGCTCTCTTTCAGTAGATTTTTCGTGCAGAGACAGCGGTTAATTTACTGAACAGAATGTGAAAGAATTATAGTTACTTGGAATTATTTTCGGTTACTCCGTTCTCGGCGTATTTGAGAAATTAATCCTCTGTTAGTAACGAACCATAAAAATTGTGCTCTGCATTTGGAATTAAAGGATACGCACTGATGGAGCGGCGAGGTACTGGCCGTAATGGAACAGTATTTAACAGGATCACGGGATTATTCGAACGTGCTGCGGCTGTGAGAGGGCAACATGTGTTCTGTCTTTGGTTGTACCCAGGTTTTTAACTTCAACTATGTGTTCTCCGTGGATTGGAAGGACCTGAATTGTATTCGTTAGTCAAATGTTCGGTTAAGAAGAAATACTTGGGGAAATTCTTTTGACTTCTGCAGATACTAGTAATTTAAGAGTCCATTTTGTTGTGAACACGACTTGTATTTATCAAATCAGGCTCCAGACCTTCATTATATTGTTTGTTGATTAATTTCCGCTTCCTATCAACAGTTTTACGGAAGGCATATTTTTTAAAATTTTTCAGTGGATCTTGGAAAGAATGAGTTTGAGAGCAGCAATTTCCCAAAATTTCGTACGTTATTTTTTATTTTACCATATGCGTATGGTTTTTTTGATTGGAAAAATCGGGAATGATCCCGAATTAAACATATTTACAATTTTGATTTAGTTTTAAATCTAAAACCAGTTCATTTCATAAGCCATTGATGTCTGATTTTTACTCACTACAGTTTCATCGGTTTTGTCTGTACATGAGAAAGTGTCATTTGGATGAGCCGACGCTTTTCGGGGCCTTTACGTATAGAACTGTTGCCGACCCTGGCTTTTATGGGTGAAGAACACACTCGAATCACGATAATAAATCTCTCGTTATGTATATGTCATTAATGAAAATGCAGTCGTTTTCCGTCAAGGAAAGACTTAACATTCTGGTAATTGTAACACTTACCAAACTCATTGCATATAAAGCGATTACAAATTACTGAACGATATCATTAAGTTTAATTCTAAGTGATACCGAGCTGGAAAAATTCATAATTTCCATTAACAAATATACGGCTGTGGTGTCCCACTGACGAAAAACATACGAACATTGACTTGCAGCGACAATGGGTGTATAATTCTCTTAAAACGTGTGGTTTTTTATAGTTAATCACGCTGCAGTTGGTTGCAGTGCATCAGCTGCCAGTGCTACCATTGAATATTCCTCGTTGGTGATATCACTAAATGTAATTACTGGCAGACACATTGCGTTGATTTGTGGTATAAGGTGTCATGTACAACCGATTCGTTAATGACGGGTGCATCCTACGTCGCAAAATTATTCTTACCATATTCTGATTGATATAGCAGGAACTACATGTAGTTACGAGTGTCTTTTTGCAGCCCAGCCCAGTCGTAAAAAAGCTTTCTCTCTGCGCTAAAATTGCTCCAGACCAACATCAGCGAACCATTTTCTTGCTACGTGCAAGAACAGACAATTTAAAATAAATGAACTTATTTCTTTATTATGGTGTATAATCATGTTTATATCTTCAGTGTTGGAATAAATGTAGCCCTACGGAATTGTCCAACTAGTTACCATTTTGTATAACAATTAATGCAATTTGAAACAAGCAATAACTCATGGAAACTGGTGTTTTCTGGCGACTGTCCAGTAACAGGTACATTCTTTTTCGAGTTTAATACTGCATCATCCTCCCTTTTCGTGGTAGCGGTCAGACCTCGGGTGAGTGCAGCTGACAGATGGCGCTTCCGTTGTTGTTGAAGCAGGTCGTGGTCCGGAAGCGGCGACGTTATCTCCACGTTGCCACCCCCTCCCCCCGGTCTACGCAGCACGCCACTACAATTCCCCGCGGCCAGACGACAACTTTTTCAATTTGGCCGTCAGTGGAGCCGCGACCCAGAACTACTGGAGACGCGTGCTACGGGGACGCGAGCATCCGAGCGTCTGCCCCCCCCCCCCCCCCCCCCCAGGTTCTTGTGCCGTCTCACACCCCTTGCTCTACGAGCCTTAACTGCCGGGACGGTCCCCCACACTGTGCAAACTACGCAAGATGAATGGAACAACTTGCAAACTACAGAGATAGCTCGCTCCATTTCCTTCGACCTACCTCTTCTTTTCTTCTGATACACCATGGCACAATTTAGTTCCACGTCTTGACTATCAGGTCACTTCTGTCAGTAACTACGTATGAAAATCTCCTTAAAAGAGAAGGACGTCACACTGTTTCTTAGAAAAATTTGTGTTTCACAGTTTCATGTTACTTCGAGTACTTTGTTGTCATGTTCCATAGTATACTCTTTGGCGTTAGTTTTAGTGACTGCATTCGTAATTATGAACAGCAATACTCTCTGCATTTGACGCCCTATACGGGGTATGCCTGAAGTCTGTGAAAGATTAACAATATTTATTGTACCAAAACTGTGGAACATAAATATTTCTGTTTTGCGACAAATGGAAGAATAAATCACCAATTTTATGTCACGATGTCAATAAACTTTCACATTTCCGCCGTTTGTTGCTCGAAGATTGTCTAATCGATATTCAGTTTCACGCCATACGTTTAACAACATTCCTTGGTAACACCAGCAACAGCATCTGTTATCCTTCGTAGTGTATCCAGGCCAGGTACTTTGGTAGCGTAAACGTTTCCCTTTACGTACACCACAAAAATAAATCTGGACGCGTTATCTCTGGTGAGCTTAATGGCCAAGCAGTAGGATCATCACGCCCAATCTACCAATCTGGATATGTTTCATCAAGGAAACAACAAATAATCCGTAGTTAATAACCAGCATCAAAACCGATATAAGAATTAGTGAATATAGGGTTGTCGTAGCGAGATCGATTATTGTAATCCCCAAATCCTCGAAAAATAAGCGAAAAATTTACTTATTCAAAAAAGCAGATAAAAATTCACTTGACGCCTTCCTGAGAGACAATCTCCACTCATTCTAAATTAATAATATAAGTGTAGACCAGATGTGGCTTAAGTTCCAAGAAATAGTATCGGCAGCAATTGAGAGGTTTGTACCAAATAAACTAACAAACGATGGAGCTGATGCTCCTAGGTACACAAAACGGTTTAGACCACTGTTGCAGAAACAACGAAGCAAACATGCCAAATTTAAACACACGCAAAATCCTTAAGATTGGCGATCCTTTACAGAAGCTCGAAACTTATTTCGGAGTTCAATGCGAGACGCCTATAACCGTTTCCACAACGAAACTTTGTCTCGAAATCTGTCAGAAAATCCAAAGAGATTCTGATCGTATGTGAAGTATGTTAGTGACAAGAAACAATCAATGCCTTCTCTGCGTGATAACAATGGAGATACTGTCGATGACAGTGATTCCAAAGCAGATTTACCAAACACAGCCTTCCAAAACGCCTTCACAAAAAAAGAAGAAGATGAAGAAGAAGAAGAAGTAAATATTCCATAATTCGAATAGACAACACCTGCCAACATGAGTAACGTAGAAGTAAATATCCCCGGAGTTGTGAAGCAACTCAAATCACTTAATAAAAGCAAGTCTTCTGGTCCCAGACTGTATAACAATTGTGTTCCTTTCGTATTTAGAAAACATCGTTCCTGTGAAACACAACTAGCTCTTTATTCATATGAAGTGTTGAGTGCTATTGACAAGGGATTTCAGATCGATTACATATTCCTGAATTTCCGGAAGGCGTTTGACACTGTACCACACAAGCGGCTCGTACTTAAATTGCGTGCTTACGGAATATCGTCTCAGTTATGTGACTGGATTTTCGATTTCCTGTCAGAGAGGTCACAGTTCGTAGTAACTGACGGAAAGTCATCGAGTAAAACAGAAGTAATTTCAGGCGTTCCCCAAGCTAGCGTTACAGGCACTTTGCTGTTCCTTATCTACATAAACGACTTGGGAGACAATCTGAGCAGCCGTCTTAGGTTGTTTGCAGATGACGCTGTCGTTCATCGAGTAATAAAGTCATCAGAAGATCAAAAGAAATTGCAAAACGATTTAGAAAAATATCTGAATGGTGCGAAAAGTGGCAGTTGACCCTAAATGGCAAAGTATGAGGTCATCCACATGAGTGCTAAAAGGAACTCGTTAAACTTTTGGTTACACGATAAATAACCTAAAAGCCGTAAATTCAACTAAATACCTAGGTATTACAATTACGAACAACTTAAATTGGAAAGAAAACATAGAAAATGTCGTAGGGAAGGCTACCAAAAGGCTGCGTTTTATTGGCAGGACACATAGAAAATGTAAAAAAACTTATTAAGGAGACTGCCTATACTACGCTTGTCCGTCCTCTTTTAGAATACTGCTGCGCGGTGTGGGATCCTTAGCAGGTAGGACTGACGAAGTACATCGAAAAAGTTCAAAGAAAGGCAGCACGTTTTGTACTATCGCGAAATATGGGAGAGAGTGTCACAGAAATGATACAGGATTTGGGCTGGAAATCACTAAAAGAAAGGCGTTTTTCGTTGCGACAGAAGCCTCTCACGAAATTCCAATCACCAACTTTCTCCTCCGAATGCGAAAACATTTTGTTGACACCGACCTACACAGGGCCTAACGATCACCCCGATAAAATAAGGGAAATCAGAGCTGGTACAGAAAGATATAGGTGTTCATTCTTTCCGCGCGCTATAAGAGATTGGAATAATAGAGAATTGTGAAAGTGTTTCGATGAACCCTCTGCCAGGCACTTAAACGTGATTTGCAGAGTATCCATGTAGATGTAAATGAATTTGTAACATAACAGCCGCGCGGTGTGAGGCGCTATAACACGGATTTCGCGGTCCCTCCCGCCGAAGGTCCGAGTCTTCCCTCGGGCATGGGTATGTGTGTTGTTCTTAGCATAAATTGGTTTAAGTAGTGTGTAAGTCTAGGGACCGATGACCTGAGTTGTTTGATCCCTTAGAAATTCACAGACTTTTGAAAATTTTTGTAACATGCAATCCTCAACGCGATGGTGCACCAACTTGTTGGAAAATCACTTCAGGCTACAAATCTCCAGTTGCGGCACCACAAACAGTTCTTCAATATCCAGATAGATGTTAGCTGTTAATAATATTCTGACAAAAAAGGAAGTTCGAATGACTCTGTTGCCCATTACACCGGGTCACACATTGATTTTAAGAAATTCCCGAACATGATCTAAGCCATCGTGGGGACTTTCTGAACCCCATATCCTTGTATTTCACTGGTAAACTTTAATTGATATGTGGAAAGTAGCCTCGTCTGAAAAACGAATTCGCTGGAGATAGTCATTGCTGGTGTCAATTTTCACGAGTACCTCAGTGGCAAATGATGCTCGACAAGTTCCGTCATCTAGCTGTAACGCGTGTCTGATTTTAACCTTACGTGCATGCAGATGCAATCTGTTGTGTAGAATTATTGGCACTGTGGTTCTATGAAACCCTGATTCATGAGATGACCGTCGAGTAGATTTGAAAGGGCTCCGTAAGGACGCCTGTTGCACAGCTCCGACACTTGTTCACCGAGCGAAATGGCGCCGTGGTTAGATGCTGGACTATCATTCGGGAGGGCGACGGTTCAATCCCGCGTCCGGCCATCCTGATTTAGGTTTTCCGTGGTTTCCCTAAATCACTCCAGGCAAATGCCAGGATGGTTCCTCTGAAAGGGCACGGCCGACTTCCTTCCCCATCCTTCCCTAATCCGATGAGACCGGAAACCTCGCAGTCGGGTCTCCTTCCCCAAAAACAACCCAACACTTTGTTCAGTGACAGAATGCCACCTTGTTCGCGGAAGATCCATTGTACTGAGAATCTGTTCAAAGTTCACTTAAGAGGCAACAATATTTCGACTGTTACGTACTTCTCTTCCGTGTTGTCTTCGAAAATTTTACTGCACAGTAATTGGACATTTTGTGATATCACAGAACACACTATCTTTTTATTTGTGTAACACAAGTTTACAAATACAGCGGTTGTAGTGCCCTCTACTCAGCTTCTTCCTGCAACAAAGATATGCAAACAAATTAGACGGTTTACTCTTTCATTCGTCATAAACTACAAATTTGTTAGTTCTATGACTTTTGTAAAATACATACTGATAGTTGTACAAAGACTTGAGGTCCATCGTGCATAGTTAGACGATTGCTGTTTAGTCAGTATGCACGCATAACCTCTCTACGTCCTTGGTGCTTGCTCGGTTGGTCGTTCCGATACTGCAGACTTCTTAAATTCCTTTTCGCTGTTATTTCACAAAAGAATCCAGTACAGTGAGATATCTTTGAGTGCTGAACTTATTTTCTCGTCGTGTACTATCTGTTCCTTCTGACTTTCCAAATGTCATCAAAACCATAATTTCTGTTACTTAGGTGTAACTGTCCCGTGAAACCATTGCGTGCGGCCAATAGAACCATCATTGCTTAGTTGGTCATGATGCAGGAATCAGAACTACCAAAGATTTTGTCCATTTCTCGTATAAGAAAATACGCTTCAAATCAACTCCTCCACACACAGCAATAGAACTTTTCTGACAATAATTTTTGCATTACGTTTATCGACCGAGCTCATCTTACCTCAGCGACAATCTTTACCATGCTTTATTGTCGTACGTGGCCAAAATTTGTCACTTATAAAGAGCATTCCCAAAATTCGGTCCGATTCAATTACTTTCAGAGTTGGAATTTCGGTCTACCGGGAGCTCTTGTGGAATCGAGCTATTAGTAAACAGGTTTGTGTGATGTTCAAGACAGTTTCACGTCCGATGTTTAGTTGTATACAAATATCATTGCTAACAATGTGCCGGAATTGCTAACTTTCCACTTGTTTTGCTGAGAGGATTTAAGTGCATCATTGACTTGGCTTTCGAAAATTCTCTCTTCTACATACCTATAAAAGTCTATGTAAATTATTCTTAATGTTTCTCCATAAATAAAAACTATTTAACTAGAGTCAATAATTATTACAAGTCCAATTCACGCTAAGTCACGGAACTGTTACAAGTTGAAGACAGGCCATCTTGCGAGAAATTACTACAAGTCCCGCTCGCCTGAACTGGCGAAAATAAGTTCACAAACTGGTCCCGTAAAACGTCTAATTTGCCCCGATGTGCGAGATTCTTAAGTCTCTGAACTCGTTCCTAGAAAAATTTCAAACAGTTTCAGGTCGTGATTCACTCATCACTCATAGATATACGCGTTCGTTCTATTGCAAAGTCTCCGAACAAACGGTCCTTGGCTAAGATGGCCGCCGACTTTTTATTTACTCCTTAACAAATATTTCTCTTAATTGTACATATATACAAAAAACAGATTGTGCCGAATTTATCTCAAATTTCCGAGGGTGACTTTGGCTTTCCGTTGACTCTTCAAGTTTTGTCAGCACAATAGGTAATCTACGATAATTTGCTGTTAAATATTACAAAAATATTGAAATAAATACACATATGCGCGAATACCATAGTTTAATTTACTACGGCAGGCGCCTCTTTTATCAGTTTATTTATTTTTTTATGTGAAAACTACTTTTTATATCTTAGAATACATATATCGGCTTATAGTGTAAAGTACACAGGGTGTCGCTAGAAGAATGGTCTATATACAGAGGTATGGTATGACAGTAAAGGTCATTCGAAGCAAAAATGTCAGGCAAATATGCGCTCTAAAATTCATACCTTAAAAGAGTTCTGAGCACTTCTTCAGCTTCAGCACCATGAAGCAGATCTCTTACACTGCATGCTCTTTGATTTCCATAATTTTAGAGGTGGCAATAAGGACCAAAATGAGAAAAAATTCCCAGTAGACATGGGCTCTAAACTGCGTGCTTGAAGGGCTATTAGCACTCTTTCATCTTCATTACTGTGAAAGACATGTTTTCTACAGAACAAATGCTCATAGTTCTTACCGTATGCATTTTAGCGTCCATGTTTACTAGACGATTTCACATCGAATGATCGTTCATGTCATATGCCTGAATACGACCATTCGTCGTGGGACACCCTGTATAATATGTACAAATATTCTGTTGGTGTGTTCTGAGGCAGCTCCGCAATCTCTACCCATCAACACCCAGATGATCAAGATCGCCCAAGATATTGGAAATATCTTAATTTTTAAAGATGATTTTATTGGCAAAACTTTGAAAATCAATAAGTCAAGAACTACTTGTCTGATTAAGACAACGTTTGCACACACTCACTCGTCGTATTTTTCTCTTTTTTTGCATGTACTTGTTTATTTAATATCTTTTTTGGTCGGCTTTTACTGAGTTTTGGTCTGTTTAGTAACTACTGCAGTCCCGTTTAGCCATAGCGACTAGCCCCGCTATGCACTTCTCCGACGGCTGCGCGCGCAGAGTTTTTCCAGTTGCCTCCCGACAGGCGTGGTATTTCTGATGCTACCGTTTCCGCCAGTCGTTGTGTCTATCGTGTGATGAGCTAAGTCGTGCTGTGACTTTCTGTCGAACGCTGCGATCCTAGTGCCTCTGAATCAGACCTTGACGGCTAAAAGCCCCTCAGCCTTAAAATACACGTATTCCGCGCACAGTCGCGTCTGCTTCTAAAAATTCTGGCGTCAAGCCCTAGCTAGCTGCTACCTCAGATGTCACACAGAAGTACTGAAGAATTCTAACTGGCACAGCTTTCTTAGAAAAATACCTCTTTGTGCACCATATATGATGATTCACGTTTTAGTGAGAATATTCTCTTAGTTCCCTACAGACTTAGTTTGCAGCAATAGTTAATATAACGTTCTAATACTCAAAGCTGTTGTACAAGTTATAAACAATAACTATTCACGACCTTAATTTCAAGTCCAGCATGTGCAACATCTTGATGACGAATCCGCAACTGTGGTAATAGTTTTGAAGAAAATGTCAGCACCAGTTGCACTTTCCATTTTGTTTTAAGCCACGGCCGGTTTCGCTCTCCAAGGCCATTATCTAGTGATATCTACATACTATCAAACAAAATACAAAGAATTAGTCAAATGGTGGAGAATGTAACAGTAAACATCATAATCAGTGTCATCTTCGTCATCAGGAGATCAATCAGATAAATGCTCAAAACAACTCGTGTACACACTTCTTCAAAGCAATAAATTAAAATTTAATGTAGTGTGAACGCACCTACTATTGGAATGAACATACATTATGTAAAGTAAATAACTTTGAAACACATCTTGTCAACAAACATCGTAAAAACACTTTAATAACTAATATAGAATTCTAAACTTCAGGTTATTCAAAAGGATGCGGCAGAAATGATAAAATTCATCTCGGTTTCCTTTTATGGGAATGCTTCGAGTAAACTCAGTGCTTTGTTTCGCAGATACAACGTTAGAATTGCGTTCAAAACTGATAACACACTAGGTTAGCTACTTGTTCACTGCATTAAAAATAATAACTGTTTTTACAATTTCAGGCATTTATAAAGTTTGCTGCACTGATTGCCTTTGCTTATCACTTTATTTCACGCCGACACAGTATCGTGAATATTACCAATAATCTTCAGTTTGGCATAAAATGGATAAAGGAACTCGTATGGACGGGAGCCTGAAAAACATTGTTTTCCTGGATGCATCACAGAATATGTTATATGTATTAAAATGTAATTACTTTCAGCACTGTTACATCTCATCACATAGTACAGTATTCCATTTATTGTAATAAGCAGACCATGCTCAGTTTCTTATGTCTACACGTCTTATTAGCATGTTGTTTGAATGCGGCGGTATACTTGACTATTTACATTTCTTTACTATCCTTCGTTTGTAAATCGACCTTTCGTTCATAACAGGGTATCTGAGCGATTGTTTCTGTACTTCCTGTGTTCGCAATAATACCTTTTATACGTCTTTTTGTTATGCATAATTTTTAGTCTTTTAAATTCCAGTTGGTTTTGTATTTTTTCTAAAACATTTCGTCAGCTTTTACCTCATCGCTTTCCTCTGCCTGCTTACCTATCTACCTCCTGTAGGTTCTCCTAACTTGATTCTCCCCTATTTATGTGCCAATCTTGGCACGCCTCAGCTGTCGGCCTTTGTCTTCTCAGGACGCCTCACGTGTAAGTTCAGGCGACATATCGCTTTCAAGCAAGAAAAATGGCACAAGTCGAAAACCGGCATCTGTAGTTCATGTCATTGAAAAATACGTTTGAAGTGCCCCAACGTTCACGAAAAATTTAATGGAATTTATTGCAAACAATACTTAGTTGAAATTTGAAGGAAGGTTACACTATTTCAATTTAACTTGTATAAAAGGAGTTCTCTAAGTCTAGTTTTTTGAAGTATTTTATTTTGAGTAGTGTCGCTGTTCTTGCCGGGGTATGATACACTGATTTCCTAGACTGCAACCGACTTCATACAATATCTATGTTTTTATGTTGTTTTTCAGCATCATTTAGTTTACGTAATAATAGTAGGCGAATTCACACTACATTGTTTTTTAATTTAATGCTTTCATGAAATTTGTGGACAAATTGTAATCAACATTTATGTGTTTGATGATGCTTATTGCTACATTCTTTACCATCTGACTACTTCTGTTGTACTTTGTTGTCTGATCAAATTAGTAGAATAGCTAAAATTGACCCACTAAAACATTGTAAGATACAGAGCATGGCATTGCACAAATTTTCAAGCTTCTCTCGCTCACTCCGCGCGAACTGTTGGTCCAAGGGAAAAAATGAAAGACTTTTTGTAGGAAATTTAATGCCTTTTACTTTTGTACTGGGATATGTTTTCGCTCAAGGCCACGTTTTTCAAGTTATTTAAGAAAAACATAAAAAAGTGACCTTAAAACGCACTCCCACCCACAAACTCATCCCCACCTGTCACGCTTTTAGTATGTTGTTCATACCACTTCATCCTACCACTGTACAAACATTTGCGACTACACGAATGATTTCCCATATTCTACCTTTTTTAGTCTTCATTGACTAGGCTGTAACTCCACTGACTTAATCGGCTATTTCGTTAATTATTCATTAAACTTCTCAGTGAGGGTAATGAAAGAAAAAGACATTTGTCAGTGTTATGCAAAAACATATTACGTATATTGTTCGAGCTAAACTTTTTTATGTTTTTCTTGACTAACTTAAAAACAATGACGTATGAGGACAGCAAATTGCAGTACAAAATTGAAGTACAGTAAATTTCTTCTAGAAAAGCCCTTCATTGATTCTCTAGAAGTAATTCTTTGCGCGAAGAATATTTAAATCCTTGCGCGACGTGCGTACTTTGTAGTTCAGATTGTTTTTGTGGCCAATTTGAGGTAGTTCCCTGAACTAATGATCACAGGTGACCTGTATCATATTGTTCGTCTCGACTTCCCCTAAGCTACCGTGGTACGTTGTATCAGTTTCGTTTACACTCTGTAGAGATTCACGTATTCGTTATTAGTATCTGTGAAACAAACAGGGAAGACACTTAATATAGGGCACAATGGTAAATAACTGTTGCCACGTATTTCTCTAAAGCTCAGTGAGATAATATTGAGAACTCGAGAAATGGAACAAATATGCGAAAGAACTCATACTAATCTTTCTCAAAAGAGTCAGATATAATCCTAAGATGATGGCAAAAACGTATATTGGGTTATAACAGAGGTAGAATTAATTTCTGAAACTCTAATTTCATTTCTTCATTGATTGAGTTCGTTGCGCTTTGTGTTGTGAAGTTTATCGCTCTAAATCTGAAGGTTCAGGCCATACAAAAATGAAACGAAACTTACATTTAGTACATTTTTTATGAAAAAGAACTTGCTACTTGGCGTCTTGGGGTTTATAATGCAGCATGAAGGGGTAAAACTCGCCTACGTATTCATTCTAATAACTTTAAGCTCATGGTGGAACTACGGATAGCGTTCAATACTTACTGAACTCGCAGTCTTTATGCCGTCTATCAGGTAGTGAGCGTTTCAAACTCATTAATGCTAGATGTTTCCTCAACTCAAGCTTTGAAATGTTATATTTAGTTTGTGCAAATTTTATTTAAATAAAATGAAAAATAATTATTCTTAATACCAGTTTGCAGTAACATGTGCACCATTTATCAAGATAAGTATCGTAATTGGTCACCGTCTTACGAAAGCTTTGCCGAAAATCTTTAGAGTCCAGTATAAAGGGGACAAATGCTGTCCAAGTGCAGTCTCAGACCATTTTAGGAACGTTTCACTGTATTCATGTCTCGGGACCTAAGTTTTGACAGTCCCACGTACCTGGTCCCCGTAGATTCAAGTATTCAGTTACAGGAAGATTTCTATGCTCATGGGAATTTTTGGCTTAATAGATGTCTTAGCCGGCAGGATGTCACCATCCTACCGCCTTTCACTGCTTCATTGCACCAGAATCATCTGGTCACTTGAAAATGAATATGAAGGAAAATTAGTTAAGAGCCACACCATTCTTCGGAAATAACCGTCTTCTGTTGAACGCTGCAAATGGTGTTAGAAAGTGAACAGCTTTGCCATCTATAACGAATACAAGAAATGTTTGAATATGTTTTTTAGTTGACGATGGCCGAGGGCGAATCATACGTTGTGGCTTTAGACTCCAGCCAAGAGGAACGGAAGATCACGAACCAGATGTGACAACTGGAAGGAACGAAAGAAAGAACGAACGAACGAACGAACGAACGAACACACACAGGGATGAACGTCACATCGTCGACGTTGTCATTACAGACTTTATAAGAGAACGAGCGCGAATTCTGACTGTGGAGAAACTGTGTTCTTATAAGAGGCACCATCCCGGGATTTGCCCCTAGCGATGGCATGTAAACCTGAGATTTTTTTACGATGCATCACCCACGGATGGTCTCAGCAGCTGTGTCGTTCAGTACCTCACAAAGGAAGACTACTTCATTAGCTGAAAAATATTATTTCTGATCACGGATTCATATTAAACGCGAAATTACAAATCTTATTAAAGTAATCACGGACTGACTGCGTTAATATTTAGCGAGCATGAAACTTAATAGACTAATTGATATAATATTGTGATTTGGTCTTGTGTGCCGATCGGAAGGAGAACTTTCTCTTGCGGGATTCTGCCTCCTGACGCCAACATGAGGACATGGCCGGTGTAAGCACCAAGCGAAACAAGCGGCCGCTTGGTGGGGCGCGGGAGGGGGGGGGGGGGGGGGGGAGGGCACCTGAGAGGGGTGCTAGAGGCGTCAAACTGCAAAATTTGTGCCGCGTTGGATTAGCCGAGCTGTCAGTCGGCTCTCAGCCGTGACAGCGTGCGGACGACCCCGTGCGCCGGCCACGTGCTCCGCTGCAGGCGTTGTTTACTTCCGCGTCGTAGCTTTAAGGCTTGTGTCTGTCTATCGTGAACGTGTCGAGCGCTTACCGCCGTGCGACCCTTAAAGTTTCCTTCCCAGCTGGACATGCGCGACCTCGTTTAGATCCTACCCACATTCTCGGAATCCATTTTTCGATCACGAGTAGTGTCGTTCATATTAAAATGACAAACACCGAGGTGTGTGAAGATGTTATTCGCCGCCATGCCAATGGACTTAAGTTCAAATACTCTGATGGTCACGTCGGAGCTGTAACACTTGAACTCGCAGAGTACGGTCAACGCACGGTTAGGGTGTTTGAACTACCTTTTGAAGTGCCGAAGGACGTAGTTGTCTCTGCGTTACAACCATACGGTAACGTCATCGGTTACGTCGAGGAAAAATGGCAAACCTTCACTACCTACCATGTCCTTAATGGTGTGCGTCAGGTCAAAATTGAACTGAAAAAAAATATACCATCATACCTGACAATTGGCGGGGTGCGAGCCATTGTCATGTACGACGGCCAACCCCGAACATGTGCGGGTTGTGGACAAGGACACGTCAGATCCGCCTACATGCGACGCCGCCTGATCCAGACGCCGGTCGGCGAGGAAGCGTCCCCAGCTGTGATCACTCAGATCCCTGTCACATATGCCAAGGTTGCCCAGGAAGGTAGCACCTCTACACAGGGTCTTCCTGCTCCGTTGACGTCGTCTGATCAGGTAGATGCAACAGCTACTGAGATTCCTTCTGATGTGCCACAGACGCCAGATCCTGACCTGCCGCATAATCGCAGCACTGTGATTGAAAATGCTACTGAGATGGACGTTGAACCGGGAGTGGTACCTACTTCTGCTTTCCTTCAGACTGGTCCGGAGTCAGACGAGGGCCACCCGCAATCAGACTCGGAACGACCTGTTCGAAAACAAGGGTCGACACGAAAGAGAAAGAAACGTAGCCGTACACCCCCACATGAATCCATTCTACGGATGGATACCGGGGATGCAGAACCTAATATGGACGACAGACCGCTCTATGATGACCAAAAGTCTGATGCGAACGACCCGCCACTGGCGATCACTGGCAACGAACGCCCCTCCTTACTGGCGCCGTCGCCCCCACAGGTCGACGTTGAAGAGAGTCTACCCGCTGAGCCGAAAACTACGTCTCCTCTCCACATGGATGATGTACACAGCCGGTACCCTACCGCAGTACCAGTCTCCTGGGCAGACGACGTGGAGATCGAAGGGACTGGGATGGACGGTGCTGATGATTGGGCGCCCCCATCGGGGGCGGACCGACAAGATCGACGACCTCTCGCTCCTGAAGAAGCAGCCCCACCTGTGCCTGTGGGACTCCAACACCAGCATTATCGTGTCGCAACGATTAACCTCGCGACCATTCGTGCGCCGCCACAAACTAGCGCTGCTCCGCGATATGATTTATGATGCGGACATTGATATTGCGCTTTTTCAGGAAGTGCATGTCGCCGATTTTTCACCACCACATGGCTTCACGGCGCATCTTTCTCCCGCTTCGGACACCGGTAGTGGTGTTGCCATCATCTTACGAGAAGGTCTTCCTGCCGAAGATGTCCTATACCTCCCCAACGGCAGAGATATTGCCCTTTCTTTGGTGTACGCATCGTCAACATTTATGCGCCGTCGGGCTCCAGCTACCGTCGTGAACGCAATGCCTTCTTCGCAGATGAAGTTACACCCCTTTTCATGGGACCACACGATGACTGGGTCATGGGTGGAGACTTCAACTGCACCCAGCGACCTCAGGATCAATTGCTATCCGACTGGATCGCATCTACATCTCGCGATCCCTAATTCAACACACTCGACAGGCTGAAATCTGGCCTGTTGATTTCTCAGATCATGAGGCTTACTTCTGTGACGTTGTTCTCACAAGACAGACAGTATGGCACGGACGTGGTTTATAGAAACTGAACGCGGCACTTCTTAATTCACCTGACTGTCGACTTCTAATAGAAGACACTTGGATCACATGTAATAGACGCCGTCCCACGCATCCGTCTACCATATCCTGGTGGATCCAGTGTGCAAAACCTGCTCTTCGAAAAATTTTGATCTCGTATGGCAAAGATGTTGTCGCCTAGAGGAAGAGCACTATGGACTTCTCCTACAGGATCCTACGAGAATGCTCCACAATGCCAGCCTCCCCTGAGCGCCATTCAAGGATGAACCATGCTAAGGCCCAAATCTCCAATCTCATGCGAAGGCATTTGGAAGGAGCTATAGTACGATCTCGTACTGCTGATCGCATGTCTCATGAACATCCATCTATGTACCATATCATCCAAGAACGCCAACATCGACGCCGAAAATTGATTCCTGTCCTAACAGACCAAGAAGGGCGTCGCTACGTAACCCAATCTGCAATAGGGAATGTGCTTCACGCCCACTACCAGTAGCTCTACGTCGCAATTCCACATTCCCCAGAGTTGATCGAGGAAGTCTCACAGCTCACCTTCGGCGGTATCCCGGGAGATGCGGCGATTGACTTGGTGTCAGAGGTGACTGATGATGAAGTCCGCGATGCGTCCCGGGCAGGAACCATCAATCGCTCCCCAGGACCCGACGGTCTTCCCCTCGAATTTTATCGCACCTTCCGTGATTTGTTAGAGTCCACTTTCGCCTCCAACTGTCGGGAACTGATGTCTCCGTAAGTACCTGTACCGGACGCCTTCATGGAAGGAATTATTATTCCTGTACATAAACCGCATGGTGGCAACAATATCAGTGATTATCGGCCCTCTCACCCTCCTTAACAGTGATACGAAAATCTTCACTCGCCTTTTGACGGCACGACTTAAGAACGTTGCCCGATATGTTGTGTCGCCAGACCAAGCATCTTTGGGATGGGATAATAATATCCGCACGGTTTTATGCCGCTACAGGGATATGATCGTCGTTACCCAGGCACAATGCCTCTCTGGGGCATTTGCGTCTTTGGACTTTAGTCAAGCTTTTGATAGGGTTGACCATTTGTTCCTTACGGCCGTTCTCCACCATATGGGTTTCCCAATCGCCGTTATCACGGTAGTGATGCACCTTCTGCGGGGTGTCTCTTCCAGGATTATGTGCAATGCCAGACTCACTCCTCCGATAAAAATAGGTCGATCCGTACGTCAAGGTTGCCCTCTATCAGCGTTTTTGTACGCCTTTTCCTTGGAATCCTTGCTGTGTGGACTCAGTCAACGTTTGGTAGGGTTGTCCATAGATCGATACCGATTCTGTTGCACTGCCTATGCTGACGATGTAGCCATCTGTTTACGTAATGCCGACGAGGTTCGATCTGTTTTGACGTGGATAGCGAATTATGGTGAGGCGTCGGGTAGCTCTTTAAACGTACGTAAGTCACAAGTTATGTTCACTGGCACGGGACTCCCTGTGGAGTGTGTTACACCTCTCACCACCGTTGATACCATTCGCTGTTTGGGAATAGATTTTTCATCTGATCTCCGGCGTTCAACCGCCATCAACTGCAGACTGGAGTCCCACATGCACAGGTGGGGCTGCTTCTTCAGGAGCGAGAGGTCGTCGATCTTGTCGGTCCGCCCCCGATGGGGGCGGAACAAATCTCAGTGGTTGTTCACTTTATTCATTCAGAGCCTGATGAAGAAATAATTAAGTTTCCTTTGTCTTTATTGCAGTTAATGATACTACCGGTGAAGGACTAACCTGGTTGGTAAGACGGCACAGTCCTTTGACGAATATGCTTGAGCAAGGTTACCATAATGGCTCGAATATGAAAGGGAAAACCATACGATATCAATAAATAATAAAAAACTTCAACCCGTGAGCATTTTTGTTCCATGTCCGGGTTTTTTTTTAAACTTACCGTTTGCAGCGCTATCATGTCATGTTGGTACCAACTTCTTCAGTATATTTCAATAAACTTTTTTATTTTTTTCTCTGGACGTACTTATCTATGGAGTCCTTGGAAGAAATATGTATCTAATCTTACCGTAAAACCTGTCATCGGTATCCGCTGGGAAAGCCGAAATCCTTGGAGCTTCTTATGTACTAATATGAACAAATGTATAGTGCAGTTCATGAAGCTAGGAAAGATTCTTTCGGAGGAAACAGTGCTGCTGGTGTTGCAAGAAAGCTAAAAGAATTTACATTACTTGTTTGTACATTGTTCTCATACGTTATTGTATTCAAAGTAAACCAGGACAAGAAATCTCTCCGAAGCGTTACTGTAAACATTTAAAGTATGTGGATCTGGCGGAAAGCATTGACTGTTTTTTAAGAATGCGAGATCCAAATAAGACATTAATAATTTGGTAACGGATTCAAAAATACTAGATGACCAAGTTAGATCTCATAAGACTTTCAAAAATAAATGAAAATTCGTTTCAGGACAGTAAAGAAGCAGTTTAGGTATGAACTTAACGATGAACCTATTGATGAAGATGAAGCAAAAAATGCCTTAAATGTAACTTTTTTTACCTTTCTGTTAATACCGCGATCTGCTCACTAAAAGATAGATTTGAACTTGTTTACGGTTATAGTAAGAGGGTCAACGTTCTATACGACATTCATCTTCTGTAGATTGGGATGATGGAAAACTAAAAGTTGCGATGCATGCTTCTTAAAAGTGTATTAAGTGACGCAGACGAACGTGGCATGGTGGAAAGAAATAAACTATAAAGTTTTGATTTTTAGCTCCCAATGTTCCTGCCGGAAGTTCTCCACAAAGCTTGTTATCTTAAGGGCAATTCTCCCAATACTCACGTAAGCTTACGAACCCACTTTACTTTCCTGCAGCTGTAGCTAGTGGAATAATGGATGATTTCACAACTAAAATTTGGAAAAACACACTTGTGTTCAACACTTTCTTGAGAAAGATTGTGTAGACTGTCAGTTTAGGCCACTTACAGCGGTACTTTAAAGTCAATACATTCGGATTCTATTCTGAAGCATTTCGCTGAGGCTATAAAAATTTCAGTAATTTCCTTTATCCAAAGGAAAAATTGTCCGTTTATACATTGAATCATTTTAGAAACTTTGTTAATGGAATATTTCTCTTTCGTTTCACACACAAATTTGTGTTTTCCTTTTCAGTTGTTTACATAAAAAGTTTTACCAAGTTTATGAATTTTCAACTTCTTTCATGGAAAAAACATGGAAAATAACCGAAATTTGACTAGTATCTACAGATTTTTTTCACGTATAACATAAAACTTACGCAGTTAAACAAAGTCTTGCCTTTAACATGTCAAAATAAAATTAGTTCATTATTTGTGTTGCTCGTACACTTTTTCCAATGAAAGTGAATTACTTTTTAAATTACAGAATTAAAAAGTTCCATTATTAAACTAATAAATGACAAACACTTTATGATTTCGTTCTTTCCACTCAGTTCAATATATAACACATTTTTGTTGTAGCTAGAACAATACAATAGGTCTAGTTCTTTCTGCTTATCCTAAAAGCTTTTAAAGATCTCAGGAATTACCTGAAGTGAGAGTGAATTGTTTCTTCTTTTAGTATTTAGATCTGGAATAAGATTCAGATATTTTTGTTGTCTATTAAGTCCTTTTCTATAACTAGCAACTGTATTCCATAATCGCTACAGTTAGATTAATTTTGAGGTAATACCAGGAGCCCAAAGAACGGCAACGGGGTATGTGTGTGTGTGGGGGGGGGGGGGGGGGGGAGGCGGCGGCGGCAAATAGTATGTCGCTTGTGTTGAAAAATAGTGCCGAATTGGCCCTGTGTGTCTAACCTGTCACAGCAAATGGCTAGCGTTGCTTCCTGCCAAGGTTGGGTACAGGAACTACTTTTTATTGCGGGAGGTCCTTCACTGCGTTTTTTCAGAGCCAATAAAACCATGGAGGACTAGTCTCGAGGTCCTGTTCGGGCACAGCTTTTTGACGGAGCTACTGGTACACATAACCTTGTCGATCGTTAGTGTAGGGGCTGGACGACTTGTTTTGTCTCATTCGGTTGTTTGTCTTTTTGTATTTATTTTTCCGTTGAATGACCGGCTACCCGACCGGTAATTCAGAATTGTGGGCTGATGTTGTCTCTTGGTGCAAGAAGGCTGCATCACATTCAGATGTGCTTCTAACAGTTCAGTTTATAATTATTCCATTAATTTGTTGCTTTTCTGTTACTGCTTAGTAGGTTTAACAATGTCCTTTATTACATCACTCATTTTGGTAGAAACAGCTGCCTTAGGGTCGTCATCCGATGCTGCTATGGACAAGGAACAAGATTTGCAGGTAAGATTCCTTTAATCTGCTGACAGGGAATTGGCATGAGTTACAACATGTAACTGAATGTAATTTACCTCCCTTTCATCAACAATGGATAATTTATAAACGGTACAGGCCATAGAGCGATTTGAAGCAACGTTCGCTCGAATGCGAATCTAGTGTCTTAATATTGTGCTACCTCACTCGATACGACAGCTGGAGTTCAGTAGTTGCTATATATAGAGGCGCGGGGAGATCATAGGTGGACAGTTACATTGATGGCCTAGTACGTGCCTAACGGAGATGATGAGAGCCGTATTGACTTATCCAGAACTAAACGCGAAGATTAGATTTCAAAATGTGGAACTCATGTACGCTTTAGGAGAAAGACGAAAGAGAACTGTAACTCTTATCAGTCACATGATTGAGTCTTTCAAATTACACGTACATCTAGATAGAGGGTCAAAGGCTGACTGTTTAGCGAAGTATGCCGACATGTACCTCACACTATGCAACACATTCGACATATAGTAAGATATCCTGTGAAATCAGACCAATCAGAGCGTGATCGTTTTAATCAGGCCCAAGGAGGGAACGGTCGACTGCTGAGCAAGCGGGATAGCTGAGAGAAGCGGATGCCGCCATTCCCTTTCTTTGACACTGCAGTTGTTGGCACCTTGGCAAGATATAATTTCTCTCTGCGTCCTTACTCTTTTACAGATCCATATCGCCTCCTCTTCTGGCGTCGCAAGATAATGATCATTATATGGTTACTTAGTTCGCGAACTTGACTAGTAATATGTTGAGAACACAGAAATAGAAGGAAGGTCATAGTTTAGCATGTCTTTGACAGAAACTTCTTTAAAAATAGAATACGCACCACGATGTACAAGGATGATGCAAGAACTTGGACAGGGTAATTTAGAATGAATCCCCCCTTCATTTGTCTCAAGTGGTTTAAAGAACCTATAGAAAATAGAGATCAGGATGTCGAGACGTTGATTTGAAACATAGTGTCATAGTCGTTGCATCATTTTTCTTCGTGGATCGCGAAGAACTTTAGTTAGTGTATGGAGATGTTGCTCCACAGAACTTACATGCAGCCATACATCTACAGTTTGTTGTCACTCTATAGTCAAGGCGGTAACGAGCTGGTGTTGCTGTAGGACGATTGTTCAGAGAAAATCGTGTTCTCATCTGTGAAGTGAATTGACTGGTATTCTCCTACACCACTACTTATGTTCCTTAGCCATTGTAAGCTGTCTCAAGTGTGACTAAAAGGTACGTACTACTCAGTAAATAGCACTACTCCCCTCGTGTACAAGTTATTGTATTAAGTCGTTTACAAACAGTAATTGCAGATACAGATTGGCTAATGACAGTCGTATCTTCATGGAGGTAGTCTGAATTCATAACCTACTCTCGCAGATGTACTAGTCTCGATCGGTTGATTTTCTCTGAGACTCCCATTATAGTAAGTAAACAGAATTTTTACTTAGAGTACAAGGTAATTTACAGTCCAACAAACACAGAAAAACAAACGATCAACAGCAAGAACGTTTTCATTCACCGACAGATGACCATAGATGTTAAGTCCCATAGTGCTCAGAGCCATTTTTTTCATTCACCAACAAATAGGACAAGTACTCTCACACCACTGACCGACGTCAAGTGAAGAGTCTGCAAAGCTAACGCAGTTTGTGACTCCTTCACTTCTGAAATACAAAAGAACAATCGAACAATCGAAACCAAAACTTTCTTCATTAGATATGCTAATGGGAGACTTGAGGTAAACTATTAATTTGGTTCCGCTTTTTCTTTCCGATATTAATGATGTAGCATCTTCAGTTATGTAATTTTCTCCTGTAAGTAATACGTTAACAGAGTGTTCCCTGGTTTTTGATTTTAGATGTACAAATGAAGAAAAAATCCATTGTCGTTCCATTCTTGGTGAACTGAGCACAAGTGAAATATTAAATGATACAGACGATAACTTGTTCAATGGAAAAGGCCATATTACAGATTTAATGGACATTCGCTTCACTTAAAGTGTTAAACAGCATATCTGAAACCACAATATGAGATCCAGTACAGAAAAAAGTTGTACTCATATCAAGAAAGTAACACTGCCGGTATTCGTTATTCACATTTATCCCGACTCTACGTCTATTGTTTTGATGGATTCAGGCGTGCCATTCTCTACAGTACTTCCATTTCGCTCTGAATTTCGAAATGATTTCGATGCAGTCGTTATTGGGAGTTCTTAACTTCTATAACTGTTCCTCATCGAAACTTTGTGGCAGTCTTATTTATTTAGCGCGGCCGGCGTGTTCTTTGCTGGAGCGCACTCCTTTTAATTGGCTGGTATGAGCCAGAGAACTGAAATGGGCGATTTTTAAAACTAACTTCGCTGCTCCACAGAGACGGAGCGTGGCGCTTATTGCTGCCAGAGTTTAAATTACAGCGGGCGCAGTTCATCCGTTTATTGTCGAATATACGTCCCACAAGCAGGAAGAACGGAGCTCAGTTACGGCACATAAAGTCCTGATGAGTATTAACTAGCAGACAAATTGTTAAGTATGGGCTCGCCTCACTGAAATGCAAGGCCAACTCCACATTTTCATGTATCATTCGCTTTTTTGTACGGCTGTCAAGTTTCTTTCTGAAGCGTCAGATGACACTTGAGAGAGAAAGATTTGGTTACAACGGGGTGATAGAGCATGTGTTTTGCATACTGCTGCTGAGCATTATCAGCATAAGACGACAAACGTTTTGTACTGTACGGAGAAACTAATACCGTAGCGTGGAGTCGTTACAATTTTTGGGTGGCTCTGAAAGCATAAAAATCCTCGTTTCGTATCCATATGTGCGTGTATCACTACTGTTCACTATGCTGTCCCATCGAAGTGTAATGTTGTTTCCATTGTCTGAGAGCAAAATATGACAAAACTTCTGAGCTGCAAGATGAATTTAATGTCCTAGTGTGGATTCACTATATTGTTCGGCTGAGTTTGATACTGGCTTTAGAGCAAGTTTTCGTCTAATTTAGATGTGTGGATAACATGGTGTGTGCTTTATGTTGTAAGTCTGTGTAGCTTTCATGTGCGTTCTGTAATGCTGTAGAATCAATTTTAATGTGTTTTGATAATGTGTGATTTTGACTATAACAATTTCTTTATGAAATTAAGGACCAATCTTATTTGATAATTAGGATGGCTATAAGGATAGTTTTAAAGGACTGTAAGAAGAAAACCAAAAACTGAATTTAGAAGTGACTTTTAATTGACATTTGACGAATAAAATACAAGAAACTCGAACATCACGTTCGACATTATAAACACGACGAACTTGTTGATAATTTTTCTTAATGTGCTACATTTTGAAGCAAGGTTCAATACATATGCTCACGAAAATTGCTAGCACAAAAAAGGTATGTGTGTTAAGTTTCTAGCAGCTCCAAATTTTCCAGAGCAGCTGAAAAAGATTCCACGGGAAAGTTACGGCTTCCGATGTTCCAGAGGAACAGAAAAAAAGATTCGGCGGGAAAACGGACTTCCGCTGTACGAATAGCCCAGAAATTGTTCACGCATGACAGCTTGCCACGTGGAATTGTACAGAAGGGGCTGAAGGCTCACATACGCTACTCTCAAACCTGGAGGCCTAATCTATGGTAAAAAGATCGAGCTATGGTTGCCTATGGTTGTGTTCTAATAAGTAATACAGACAATTTAGACGAGGGAATATTTAATCCGAGTTCTATCAGTAGTGCCAATATGCAAGCCAGGTGTATTCCTTCTATATCTTGCATTACGTTGTGACATTAGTGCCACATCTGTTTTGTGGTTAAAGTCTTACGTATTTTGAGAAATAATTTGATTTTGCTACAGAGTTAGAACTCTCATTCACAATCAGAAATCTGCAATAAAACTTGCCTGTAATGGAAACCAACCCAACCTGTGTGTGTGTGTGTGTGTGTGTGTGTGTGTGTGTGTGTGTTTCTGATGTATTTTATTTGTGTAAATACTGGGAGACCACCTTTTATGCAATTCTTTGGCTAAATACTTTTAAACATGGCGCAACAATTCAGATCTTTGAGGTACTTCTGAGCACAGCCAAGTTGGATACTGGGGCTATATTTTGATTGGCTGTTTAGTTTTAATAGCCTGTAAAGTATGGGGATGAGGTTGGAGAGTGGAGAAGAAAGGCAAGGGTACGGGTAGCGGTAGGGCTAGGGTAGTAGCGCTAGGGCTTGAGGTAAGGGAAGGAGGAGGGGCCCGAAGTGCAGCTGGGCTCGTTCCACCATGTTTTTAAAATACTCTTTGAATTATTTAGAATTGCATTTTCTAATTTCCCGTCAGTGCCTGCGACTGCAGCGCCACACCAGCAGCACTGATTAGAGATGGAAACTTGAACTGCCCACTAGGTTCGTCATATAGTATTACCGCTAGAAAGAAGAGCAGTATACAAAAAGTTAGAGCCTTAACTAACAGGGGTGATGAAGGAGACAAAACAAAGATATTTCGTAAAGCAACCATGTGTCGAAAACGCAGCATTTTGTTGGAGTACTGAACAAGCAGAAGGTTGTTGTGAATGTTCGAGAATAAAAGGATGTTACATTTTTGTAATTGCAGGTCACTGTTACATTACAATAAATGTTCAAAATGAGAACCATTAACTTCAGTACAGAGCCGGTATCGACGTAGCAGGGAATCACGTATCAGCTGGAAAATGAGTGGTGTAGTCTGTATTTGTGTGGCTGCTACAAGAATTCTTGCAACCAATTTCACGTCCGAAAGAGGTCTAGTGGGGTGGGGTGGTGTCCGGGCATCTTGCAGGCCTGTGTGCAGGTTCTCCCGGACGCTCCACCAGTAGCCGAAAGTCGAGGTTATTACTGCGCGGACAGGTATTGCAAAGTGCGCTGACGCCCCATCATGCTGAAACCACATTGCCTTCAGCCGCACCGTAAACAAAGTACATGTCTCGCAGTTCTCCACATGTGTAGCGCTCCATGCTGACACTGCAACTGTCATGCAGGCACTACTGCTACCGGCTGTTTATTAACTCATTGTCGGCACTACATACTACGAATCTCAAACTAACAGAGATGGCTCCGAGAATTGTCTTTTATTTGATTTTCGCCTGCGGTGGAAGGATTCACCGATGCTCTCATGGACATCGTTGACAGGGAGCGTCGGCATTTTCTAATCTTACGGTGGCTTCAAGTGAAAATACACACTTGAAGTCTGCTTCCGTACTACCTAAACTACGGAGATGTCCAAGGTAACAGCACTCATAAAACCAGAAAAAGAACCTGATTCAGCAACTAACGGCCCGCCCATATCCGTTCTGTCACCTCTTCAAACTGTATGAAAGATTGATCCGTAATCAAATCAATAACAGCACTAATTCAAAGATAATCCCTCAGCAAGCTGTCTTCAGGCTAGATAAATCTTGTGTTGGCCAGATATTGGCGCCCATAGACCTTAAAGAGGGGTGGAGGCGGGGATATGAGAATAAATTAATAATGGGCTTGGCTCTATTTGATGTAAATGTCACCTACGATACAGTAAACTAGTGAAAACTATTACTCAAAATCTATAAAATTACGAGGGATCTCAACTCCAACATTTACAGAATCCTTGCTGTGTGAACCGACAGTTCTCCGTCACCCTACAAGGGAAAGAAAGTCTCTGGAAGAAGCAGAAAAATGCTCTTGCTGAGGGAATTGTTCCAGTTCCCGTTGTGTTCGATATGTATACGAACGCTCAGCCAATACCAAAAGATAAGAGACATTTCCTCTATCCTGACGGTTTGGTTATCACAGCTCAAGGAAGAACTTCCGTGGAACTAAAGTTGTCCACATACTACGATGACAATTCTCTCAAACCAGATACCACCAAAACGAAAGTTTGCGCTTTTTACGTGCACACACGCCTAGCAAATACAAATCTGTACGTTAACTGGAATGGGTCTACCGTTGAGCATACAGACCAGCCGACGTACGTGGGAGTGGTGCTAGACAGGTAGCTGCAAGGAAGAATACTCGTAGAAAGCTAACTGGCAGTACCTAGGACGGGAAACCTACTGTGTTTAGAACCACCACTTCAGTAATTCACTTTTCCGCACCTGAGTCACTTACTCGGTGTAGTCTAGATCGGCGCATGCAAAGGAGCCTTAACGAAATTTACAGGCTAGTCCCAGGAGACATGAAGCCCACTCCACAGGAAAAGCTCTAGCAATGGTCCCAAGTCTCGTAGGACAGCTAATGAACCTAACGGGCAGTCCGAAAAGACATTTGACGAGCGCCATCCTCTATACGGTAGCCAATATGTACACTAAAAAGACTAAAATCAAGTTATCGGTTCCTCACATACACCTTGAATGAATCCCTGTCAGCTACCCTATTTCAGAACGTCCACGAAATGATGTCGAATTGAACTACAAGTCGTGGAAAATGCTAAACCGTGTCAGAACTGGTGTAACCCTTGTAAAAATCAGTATGATAAAATGCAGCCTATTAGAACCCGATGATAAGTGCGACAGTGGAGAAGTACAAAATTTGGAACATCATGTAACATGCCGAAATTTTCTTGCATGTTGCTCCCTAAACGATCTCTAGCTAAGCAGACCTGAAGATTTTGACTTATCCCAGTATTGGAGCGAAACATTGACAGCTCCGAACACGAAAAAGTAAGTAAATAAGCAAGAAAGTACATAAGTCAGTCAGTCAAACTAAAATTAAGTGTAACAATGTTAGACACGACGACTTTTCTCTTCCCCACATGTATTACATACACATACTCACTGATTAAGCAGTATGGGTCTCCGAAGCATGGTTGCTGTACGAAGTACATTTGTTTTATGTCCTGTACCATCCCTGTATAAAGTATAGAGGTTGGACGGACATATGGGAACACAGCGACAGTTGCATGCTTGAACATAAATAAAGGTGCCAGCCAAGCTCGCAGGTGTAGCATTTGATCAAGAACGGCGTCTGTACAATGTCTTCAATATGTTTCAGGTGTCAGTCGTGAACAAAAAAGTGTTCTGTGTAGTTGTGAGCACAGTGTGTCTGAGCTAAATGAATTCGAATGCGGGCAAATTGTTGGTGCTCGTGTGGTGAGTGCTTCCATATCCAAAGTAGCCGAAGTGTTAGATATTTCAAGAGAAACCGTATCGAAGACTTATATCGCATTCAGGGAAAATGGGAAAACGTTATTCCATAAGTCACTACGTAGACGAAAGTATATGTTCAGCGGGCGAGACGGACGGTCAGTCAAGTGGATTGTGACGAAAAATAGAGGGTGACAGCTGCAAAACTCACTGCAGAACTAAATGAGGCACTCACGAACTCTGTCAGCACCACAACAACACAAAGGGAGCTCCATCAGCATTGAATTCCTGAGCGAGTTTGAACTACTGATCACTTATGCAGTGCCGCGCGCCGTGGTCGCGCGCTTGAGGCGACATGTCGCGGATTGCGCGGCCCCTCCCGCCGGAGGTTCGAGTTCTCCCTCGGGCATGGGTTATTCTGGTGTAGCAGAAGACTCTTCTGCAGAGTGGAATGCGCTCTGTTGCCTTCAGTAATGAGAACAGGTTCTGTGTCTGTGCAGATTAGGGACGTACACCAGTTTGTGGTAGACTTGGTGTGCATCCGTTCACGACATACACGTTCCACTGCAAGCTTCATGGTGTGTGGGACCATCAGCTGCAACTCGCGATCACATTCGGTGTTTCTGTAGGGTGGAGTAACCATTGCCTTCTACACTGCTCTGTCTGTTAATACCGAGCTACTGTGCTACTGCCCTTCCTTCATGAGCAAGGTAATGTGGTTTTTCAGCAGGGCAGTGCACGTCCACATGTATCTGCTACGACGTAAATTGCTCGTCATAGCATACAACTGTCCTGATTAGCAAAGTCAAAAAATGGTTCAAATGGCTCTGAGCACTATGGCACTTAACATCTGTGGTCATCAGTCCCTTAAAACTTAGAACTACTTAAACCTAACCAACCTAAGGACATCACACACATCCATGCCCGAGGCAGGATTCGAATCTGCGACCGTAGCAGTCGCGCTTTTCCGGACTGAGCGCCTAGAACCACTCGGCTACCGCGGCCGGCTAGCAAAGTCATATTTCTCGCAAACTGAATACGATGACATGGTGAAGCGTTGTCTTATTCGTTCTCCAGAGCTAGAGAGAACTATAGTCGAATTGCAAGGAAAAGCTCAAGATGCTTGGGGGTGTCTACCGCAGGATGCCATTCGGCACTCTTATGATAGTTTGCAAGCGAAAATACATGTCTTGTGTTGCTGCCAGAGGAACGTACACTGTGGTTTGATGAGACTGTTTGAGCTCCCTTTACTGTGACATTTGGTCTGAATGTGTTATCGTATGCTCCTACAGTGATGTTCTACCTATTACATCACTTGTCAGCAAAATGACGTTGTCTTTGAGGGTGTTGCATTTTTATTTTCTGGCAGGGTATTTAAGTGTCGTTGATACACAATGTACTATTTTATTCCCTTCAGCTTGGCTCGTTTTGAAACTGTTCATTATTGTCGTGTTGTGTTGTTCGCATTCGACTTTGCCTTTTCTGCCAGAATTAACCTGTCATACCTTTGTTCAGTCCTTTCGCTTCTCGCAATCGTTACGGGCAGCTGCTTGTGGCTATGGCTTACATTGTACTGCACTGCTCAGAGCAAGCTTTATTCTACAGATCCTTAGTGGATATTAAGTGCGACATTTCAAGTTGACGTCATTCTCGAAGTCGGAATTCACATGTCTTAGTGAAATGCATGTAAGTATAAATAGATAAAGTGTTACCCGTAGTCTGTTAAGAAAGGGAGGAATGATTTTAGAATTGTTTATACCGGCACATCCGGTCTGTTGGTCGTTAAAGTCTCGTTTAACTGTAGCAGTGAAAAAAAAAACGAACTATTGAGTTTTTTTTTCTTTTTCTCAAAAAGGCTCCTGCTAGATAGACCACAAGAGACGAAGTGTACTACCAGTTTTTGTATGACTCTTTTTGTGGACTGTTTCAGTAGGTGTTTCTTTGGGTCTCCCACGAAATACGAAGATTAAGTGTATTGCGAGAATATACGGAAGGTAATGAAACTGCAGATATATGCCAGCTGGCCATAAAATCATGAATAAATGAACACTAATGAAGTTAGGTAATTTATGTTTACTACCCGTACTTAAATTAATGCTTATCTCGTATAAAATGCTGCTCAATAGTGCAACATTTTTGAAAATTATTTCCTTAAAGCACCTCTAGCAGTCTTCAGTTAGACATCTTTCGGTAGTCCAAGTTATACTATTGGAGAGGAACAGACTGTCTCTCGACATCGTGGAGCTATGAATAGCAATAAAATGGTTCCAACTTATCAAGCATATATTGCTCAAGTTTATATCCCCTGGATATCTTGGAATAGGATTAACAGTAAGTTGTTAATGTGTACAATAAATGCAACTTTTCTTTATGTTCATGTGAAACAAGTGATAAACTTTAAATAAAACGCAGCTCTGTTTGCAGAAATGAATTCCAAGATCAGCTTCAGCCGTCAGGTCATACTCAGTGCAGCGATTTTTTTCACACAGCTAAACCGGAATTGCAATGTAATTCAGTACTTAATGAACATCTTGGTATTAGCAACTACTTAAAATACAGAAGTATGGGTTTGGTTGTTTCGGGGAGAAGACCAGACAGCGAGGTCATCGGTCTCATCGGATTAGGGAAGGACGGGGAAGGAAGTCAGCCATCCCGACATTTGCCTAGAGTGATTTAGGGAAATCACGGAAAACCTAAATCAGGGTGGCCGGACGCGGGATTGAACCGTCGTCCTCCCGAATGACAGAAGTATGATAAAATATGCAAAGTGCAAGTATAGAAATTTCAAACCACAAAAATATTTGTGTTCAGTAGGTATGTGTCACTATCACAAAAGGAATATTTCAGATTTCCTAAAAATCCAAAACAGAACTTGAAGGCATTACCTTTCGGAAAGAGGACTATATAGGTCATGTTGACAAAACGCTGAAGCAGACCTATTACAGAGACGAGTTGTATAACTTTGACATCACGCGAAAGTGCAGCACAGAGTTACAAACGCACTTTCAGGTACTGAAAAAGGTAAATCTAAAGAGCAGTTAATGGTTACGATTTACTTGTTCTCCTACGTTTTCAGTAAAATTCAACCAAGAAACAGTAATCCGTAATAATATTATAAACGGGAAAGTAACTCCATCTGTTAAGCTTACACAACTAAACTGCTGAACCGATTTTGATGATATCTGGTATGAAGATAGCTTGAATGCAGAGGAAGAACATAGGCTATTTCAGAAAATACTTAGAACAACATATTTATCGATTTGATGAACGTAACGCGAAATGTAGAGCAATAATTACACTGTGAAAAAGCTATTTACTTTTTGAAAAATGCTTTTATCGTTTGATGCGTTGCACATGATGCGATTCAACATAATGAATACAATGCTTCTGTGTTTAATCCATACTTACTTAGTAATATCAGACAAAAACCCGTCGCATTTTAGCTGCCGAGCGTTAAGCGTACCTTATAACTTCTATGACGCGTTCTTATTTGCGTGAATAGCTCTTGGCCATCCGGTTAGTGTTATTAATTCTCAGTTGTGGAGATCCGGGTTCAGTTACATGCCCGCTCGGATTTTTTCCGCTCTCGATTGGATATGTGTATCGTTCTCATCATTATATTTTTTCCATCATTGACACGCAAGTGTCAAGGTCCCGAAAGTTCCAAACAGATTGTCTCGGCTATTAGGGCGCTAGGCCTATTCATTTCATTTTACTGACGTGCAAGCGCAGCCACAGTTAGCAGATAGAAGACAGTGCTTGTACAATCATCGTGTTTAATTCACACTGAACCGTACTTCCATACTAATGTTATAAATGCGAATGTAACTCAGTCTGTTACGTTTCCCTGACTAAACCCTGAAATTTGGTATTAAATAACTTGAGCCGTGAAGAAGAACGTAGGCTACTTCCCAAAGTGCATAGTATAAGATATTTATTGATCTGAAGACTTAAGGGGAGCCGGAGGTGCCAATGCTGCCCATGTTAAAATCACTAAGTTTGAGGAACATTTTGAATAAACTACCAAATAGAAAAAATTGAATTTTTTTACATATGAAGTGGTTTAGTATTGCAGTTATGACAGAGGGATTTTGGAGTATCTTTTCTAGTTTCCTTCTAATTATTTTTTTTATTAATGACCCAATTATTTTTTTTTTTACAAATAATTGCTTTATACTTAAACTGAAATGAAACTACTGAACATATTGCCAAATGGTTGTGTTACAATGTACGTTTGACCACTAGGAGTGCTGTATAAAAATTTCACCTCTCTAGCTTGAGTGGATTTTGAGAAAATGTTCCTTATATTCGAAAAATTCTAATTTACTGGAAATGGCTATCAAAGTTTCTCAATACATTCCTGCACTATAGGATGGATTATCAGGGTCTTCTTCTTCATCCTCCAAAAGCTTCCTCTTCTGTCTTCTTTTCTGGCCTGTTGTTCCATCATACTTCATATGCCTTTCTCTTCTTTCTGATGCTCTTATCCTTTCTCTGTCAATATTTCTTAGTGCTCGTACAGTGTTCACCCAAGCTGTAAATCCTAATGCCTTCAGAACTTCACAATTCACACTGTTACCTTGGTTGTAGGTTGTTATCGCATCATAAATGCCAAAGTGAAGTGTTTTTATGCTTACAAACACCCTTTTAGGAATCACTTTCCAAATCAAATTGTTTACCCTCTCATTAGGATTCTGCGTCATTCCGTGTAGACATTTGTGTAACAATTCTGGCTGTGCTAAGTCATGAAAAATTGGTTTTATTGCATTTATCACAGCTGCTGGCAAACCATGTTTGTGATCATAGTCCTTTTTTTGCATTATATTTGCACCAGGAATCTTTTGGGCACAGGCTGTGTTGAGGGTATTCATTGGAAGAGGCAGTATGAAGGAACAATGTCCACACTGCTTTTCGCATGTCACTAACATTACTAGAATTTTGCCTTATAGCATACTCATAGTATCTCTGTAGACGTTCTATCACCTCATCAGTAAGCCTGCCTCTCCCTCCTATTGTCTTTCCATCACTGAGCTTACTTAAACTCAAAGTATGTTTGAGGCTCTTAGCGCTTCATTTGTCACAGAAAACAATGTACCCAAGCCTTGCACACTAGCTGTATGCGTAACATAAGGCGCTGTATGCGTAACATGCCGAGAAAATCCCAAGCAGTTCGCCAGGAAGTCACGAGAGGGTGTTAGATGCATTCAGCAGCTGCCCATTTCCTCTGCAGGCGTTGGGAAAATGGTAATAACTCCACCTCTAGAGCGACTAGAACAATAATTCAAAGTTTACATTAAAGAGGGATGTTCCAATTAATTTTCGGCAGAAAAAAATCGTAATTTTTTGGATTTGACCACCTCCGGCTCTCCTTAAGCGAATTGAGTAAAAGTATTTATTCTTTGAAATAGCTATTTACTCTTTCACTATCGAGCTCCATCATATTTGTGAATGTGCTTTTGTTGGTTGGTATGTTCTACGTAATATGATTCAGCGTAATCAATACAATGCTACTTGAACCCACAACGTTTTTAATCCATACTAATACCGATGCAATTAAATGCAAAAATAACTCTCTCTGTTACGTTTTCACGAATCTACCGCTGAAGCGATTCCGATGAAGATGTGAACATTGAACAACATTATAGGCCACTTTAGAAAGTCGTATCATTTTGAGTATTATTAGCATCTGTAAATGTGGTATACGTGAGTGGGATGCAGACGACACTGGCGCGGTGGTCGACGACTCTTAGTGTTCAGACTTCTCCCTGACAGTACAAATTCAATGTTATTATGCGCATGTTTTATGATACTGAGTTGCTAAGCACCTGGTACAGCTGAAGAATTTTTGTAGAGACAAATTAGTAAAATCCGTTGATAAACCTGAGAACCATAATTAAAACTATTACTATAAGCCTCGCATAACGTAAGGCTGATTTAGTGCATAGTTTTAAGAGAGCTCGACTTTCGAAAAGTTACTCTAATGCAACAAACGTCGGAGAAGTCTGAGGTCCGCCAGAACTTGGATGCAGAACGTCGGTTGGCCTTAATCCTTTCAGACATGAATTTTTTCTGGAGGAAGGGAAATTTTTCTTTATTTTACACAAAAACACGATAACAGTATTTAAGTATGCAGTGGAAATGGCGAACCAACTACATCCGTGTGTTCTGGTGATCGCGAGCTGCTGCGCACTGCTACACTGACTTGCTGATATTTTCGCAGTGATAGCCGACAGTTGAAAGCACTTGCGCATCATGAAGAGGTTGAACATTCACAAATGTGTACCTCCGCTCTCCATTGTGAAAAAATTCTACTGTTGAAGTTGGACACAGCAAAAGTTAATGTACACAATAGTAGCCAGAGGCTGAGAAAGGTTTAAGAACAACAGAGAAAGTAGAGCAGTCATAAGCCCATCGCACTTTATACACTGAACGTCACGCATCTCCTGTAGCTTCCGCGATCTTGAAAACTCACATCGACAGTATCATTTAAAGGCTGTACAACAAACAGAGAGGCGTCATGCATTTATATGTGGAATTTGGGAGGCTTTTTATTAGGCTGCATTTGATTACGATCTATTAACTGATCGTGGTAATCATAACTTAGTCATCTCAGTAGGATGACAAAATGTTGGCACTATAATGCATTGAAATGGAGCGAAGAAACGGTTGGTGGCGCAGTCTCACATCCATTACTAGTGAACGAGAGGAACCCCTAAAAACTTTACTTTTGTATGGAAGTAATGAATTGATGAATCTTTAAAAATAATTAGAAAATATAATGCATGCTTTCAGATTTGACGTGCGGCAAAACGGTAGAAACGAAGTAATTATGTACCTACATGCGGCACAACATACATTCTTTATATACAGGGGGTTGTCCATTGCTCGTGACCGGACCAAATATCTCACGAAATAAGCGTCAAACGAAAAAACTACTAAGAACGAAACTTGTCTAGTTTGAAGGGGGAAACCAGATGCCGCTATGGTTGGCCCGCTAGAAGACGCTGCTATAAAAATGGTTCAAATGGCTCTGAGCACTATGGGACTCAACTGCTGTGGTCATTAGTCCCCTAGAACTTAGAACTACTTAAACCTAACTAACCTAAGGACATCACACACATCCATGCCCGAGGCAAGATTCGAACCTGCGGCCGTAGCAGTCGCACGGTTCCGGACTGCGCGCCTAGAACCGCGAGACCACCGCGGCCGGCCACGCTGCTATAGGGCAAACGGATATAAACTGCGTTTTTGAAAATAGGAACCCCCATTTTTTATTACACATTCGTGTAGTACGTAAAGAAATATGAATGTTTTAGTTGGACCACTTTTTTTCGCTTTGTGATAGATAGCGCTGTAATAGTCACAAACGTATAAGTACGTGGTATCACGTAACATTCCGCCAGTGCGGACGGTATTTTCTTCGTGATACATTACCTGTGTTACAATGGACCGTTTATCAATTGCGGAAAAGGTCGATATCGTGTTGATGTATGGTTATTGTGATCAAAATGCCTAACGGGCGTGTGCTGTGTGTGCTGCTCAATATCCTGGACGGCATCATCCAAGTGTCCGGACCATTCGCCGGATAGTTGAGTTATTTAAGGAAACAGGATGTGTTCATCCACATGTGAAACGTCAACCACGACCTGCAACAAATGACGATGCCCACGTAGGTGTTTTAGCTGCTGTCGCGGATAATCCGCACATTAGTAGCAGACAAACTGCGCGAGAATCGGGAATCTCAAAAACGTCGGTGTTGAGAATGCTACATCAAATTCGATTGCACCGCTACCATATTTCCGTGCACCAGGAATTGCATGGCGACGACTCTGAACACCGTGCACAGTTCTGTCAGTGGGCACAAGAGAAATCACGGGACGATGACAGATTTTTTGCACGCGTTCTATTTAGTGACGATGCACCATTCACCAACAGCGGTAACGTAAACCGGCATAATATACACTATTGGGCAGCGGAAAATCCACGATGGCTGCGACAAGCGGAACATCAGCGACCTTGGCGGGTTAATGCGTGGTGCGGCATTATGGGAGGAAGGATAAGTGGCCCCTATTTTATCGATGGCAATCTAAATGGTGCAATGTATGCTGATTTCCTACGTAATATTCTACCGATGTTACTATAAGATGTTTCACTGCATGACAGAATGACGATGTACTTCCAACATGATGGATGTCCAGCACACAGCTCGCGTGCGGTTGAAGCGGCAGTGAATAGCATATTTCATGACAGGTGGATTGGTCGTCGAAGCACCATACATACCATGGCCCGCACGTTCACCGGATCTGACGTCTCCGGATTTCTTTCTGTGGGGAAAGTTGAAGGATATTTGCTATCGTGATCCATCGATAACACCTGACAACATGCGTCAGCGCATTGTCAATGCATGTGCGAACACTACGGAAGGCGAACTACTCGCTGTTGAGAGGAATGTCGGTACATCATTTTGAGCATTTATTGCATTAATGTGGTGTTTACAGGTAATCACGCTGCCATAGCATGCGTTCTCAGATATGATAAGTTCACGAAGGTTCGTGCATCACATTGGAACAACCGAAATAAAATGTTCAAACGTACCTACGTTCTGTATTTTAGTTTAAAAAACCTACCTGTTACCTACTGTTCGCCTAAAATTGTGAACCATATGTTTGTGACTATGACAGCGCCATCTATCACCAAGCGAAAAAAGTAGTCCTGCTAAAACACACATGTTTCTTTACGTACTACACGAATATGTAATAAAAATGGGGGTTCCTATTTTAAAAAAAAAGCTGTTGATATCCGTTGAAGTATGGCAGCGCCATCTAGCGGGCCAACCATAGCGCCATCTGGTTTCCCCCTTCAAGCTAGACAAGTTTCGTTGTTTTTAGTTTTTTTGTTTGACGCTTATTTCGTGATATGTTTGGGCCGGTCACGAGCAATGGACCACGCCTCTACGCCACTATCTACAGAGTGATTTATAAATTACTTACTCAGCATCTTTCATCATAACAAGATTACTGATCAGCGAGCGGAGCTGCGGGTAACAGATAGTGTGGTTATATTAAAAACTAGCGGATCTTAAATTGTGAGTCCCGACAAGCCAGTCGGCTGTCACCGCCTCATGTGAACGCCAGATTCTTTACGCTAGCTTCTTTGGTGCAGTCCTTCCATAATAGTGAGTCGCCTTTACATATTGTATTTGTAAAGCGTGAGGACAAAGATGCAGAAACAGGAATCTGAAACTCTGGTTTGATCTCAGTAGTTTTTCGTCATTTTACTAATTTTGTAGTACAGTATTTCTATCCTTAGAAACTTAAGAAACTTCTTAATTGCTAATGAAGTATTGTAAGGATGTCCTTGTGCGGTCACTTCGACAAGAGAGATGGATTTTAATGGGATGGATGAATGACAATGAGGTTTACAATATTTTTAATTGGTTCGTACGATGAGGAGATTAGGCCTTTAGGAAAAATTACAAGAAACTTCTGAAGATGTATACAATTTTGGTTTTAGAATCGATAACGATTACTCAAAGAAGGTAGCTGTAAAACAGTAAATCCCCAGCCAGTATCAGATTATTAAGAGGACGATCTCAAGCGTATACTTCCTCCTTTTAAGCAAATAAATATCATCTTTAGAAATGTGACAAACACTGCGAATATTTAACTTTCTTCTTCGACTCCATTTACAATTATCTCAGGTGAATTGTGTTTCTGTTATTAATTTGTATCTCCTTACGTTCATTACCCAATTGTCGGTTCTGGATAATTTTATAGCTTACCTAAGCATTCAGAAACTCTCACTAGGATATAGTAGGTAGAAATTGAGTTGTTGGACAGAAGTTAACTGTGCGTCTCCTTGTCTACATAGGAGTCAGCGATTGCCGGTAGCGGGTATCGATCCTGCGTTCCCGAACATCCATTCCGGTCACGGGACCTGCCAGAGAGGGCACCGGCTCCCACCCCAATCTAGCAGTATTAGGCGCCTCTGATGGTGGCCGCCGCTCGCATCGCAATGTTGCTGCCTCTCTGATAGCCGACACGCCGCTTCTCTCTTGTCTGTACCAGCATGGTCGGAGATTTCAGAGTGCTTGAGGTTCGTTCTTGGAACACCATCGGCGGAACCTGAGTGTTAGGGTGGCCCTTACCTAAATATCATACTTATAAAGATAAAAATGTTCTTGTTGCTGCCGCCCTAATCCTTTTCCAGTCAACAGGAAAACAATTTGTACAAAATTTCTGCTCAGATGGACGACTTCTAAGCGACTCCAAAATCAACTGAAAAATTGTATATGCACTGATTAATTCAATTAAAAAGTGGTATATCCTTCCCCATCTCCATCATTTTCTCTATAATACAAATTTGTTGAGAGACAAAGATACCTGTGACAAACGTTTTGTACCATATTTTCCGAAACTTCCTGAAAAACGTAGAAAATTAGAACAAACTACATTATCGTCAAAAAACAAAAAAACAATTTCTGAAAGAGAAACGCAAATTTATTTACAGTTTCTTTATCTTTTAAACGAAAGATCATGTGAGCATACATTTATGTTTCCGTAAGAAAGGACTTGCTAGCAGTTTTACGATCTTCAGCGACTATCTGCAAAACATGTGTCATTATGTTTCATACTGTGTGGTAATATTGTTGTGATCTTGAATGAGTTTGATACCTGTATCTATCTCTGTCTTTTTGTTTTTTATATATTTCCTCTTTCGTAACCAGAATCATTATTCGTTGAAAGGTCTGTTTCTAGGAAGATAATACATGTAGAAAATATCCTAAGGAAAGTCTTTCTAACGACCGTAAAAGAAAACGAGAACTCAGTGTTTGTTGAAGACGGAAAATTGCTTTGCCGCAAATTGTCTCTCAGTAGTTCTTTTTTCCTCATCTTCACTGTGTTATACTTGCAGTATAATTAGACGATTTGTCTTGAACGCAGTTGGAACATCGGCAGTTAATGTGGATAGAGTCAAAGTTACAGGAACTAAATACTCGAAATGGTTGGAACTTTTTTTTTCACAAGAGCCTTACTAATTTCAGATGAATATTATGAAAATTGACCAGTTGGCACATGAATACGAAATTATGATAAGGAATTTTAATAGTTTCTGATGCTGAAGCCAGGTTCTTAGAAATATTCCAGCAAGAAAAATTGATATTTCACTGGAAAGGTACTCCCTGTTAGAGAACCGAAGTTGATATAGACATCGGTACATCTTGAAAGCGAAAACTGCATTTTTAATTAACGTAATATGACCTAGGCCTCATGATACACTAAATGTTGACCTGTTCTTCGAAATATCACTAGCAAACTCAAAGAAATCTTTGTACTGTTCTGTTGTAAACCTTCTTGTCGAGTTTCATCGAGTTTTTTCTTAAACTTTCGAAAAGTCGTGTCTGAACCGCAAGCTGGATCATCAGCGAAACGGAAGAGCTCCTCAATAGTGTGCCGACGGAAGAAAGGCAAAACAAGCTCCGATGAAACAAATTGTCTATGTATCTACAGACACCGTGTAGTAGGCGTGTGTTGTTTGTGATCGTAGAGTGGACTTCGGTGATCTTTCTTCCTTGTGATTTAGTTCTTCATTTACATAAAACATTGTGGTCAGCCGTCTTTTATAGCGTTAGGAAATTCTTATCCTCTTTTGTTTTCATCTGTTCCAAAGCGTGTTAATGAGTATATGAAAAAGATTGCCCATCATTTCGAGAATAAGACACTTTTTCCTTGCGTGCAGTTCTTGTAAAATTATTCTGAAAAGCTTCAGATTCATCATTGAGTTTGAATATCTAATGCATGAGTTTCATTCTCAATATCAGGAAAAACTCAAAAACAACAGCTTATTCTCTTGAAGCACAAAATCCTTCAAGTTGTAAGTGTTGATGCTTCCATATTTTCGAAAAAGCTTCATACGATCAATTATCTCAGCTAATAATCTAACAATATTTATAGAAATAGTGCTCTTGATATTTCAATTACCTCTTGACTCTTCAGCTTTGCTCGTTCCATCATTAATCTGAGGTAGTAGGAGTCTGTGTTTTTCGTCGTGGCTTCCTATTACAAATATGTCGCCTATCGCATACTATAAGGAAATAAACAAAAGCTTGGTATTTGTACTGAAATATAGCATAGAGGTCGCAATGGTACTTTCATCCTCATTAATGTGCGTACGGAATAAAGCGGGAATTCTGCTTGCTGTTTTCGGAAGGTGACAGTGGACGTGGTGACCGTTAGCTTCAAGTCACTTGTCTGACACAGTTTCGCATTTGTGTAGATTGGATACCTTAAACGGTATTTTTGTACTCCAAAGTGCTTGATGAGCGACACTTCTTTTGTAATAGGCAATCTTACGGCGTCCGTAATACTTTGTGGGGCTATTTCCAATACTTATTCTCTGCTGCAACCAATTTCCTCTGCGATCAGTGTTATACATCCGATTTTTTATGCGACTGTGAAATCCTAGGCTGAAAGTTCGGCGGTAACTTCTAGGATGGATGGCAACGTTAAGTTCCTTCTCCCAAACCTTGCGCTTGTATCCTAAGGGTAACGTATTTGACTAGTAATCGAAACGCCCTGCGTCTCGGGTGGATTCCAGCCACTGTTTGAGTTTTAAATCAGTAATGGCTGTCAAATCCATCCGGCATAAAGATTCACACTCGTTCTGGCAACGCCCTTATCTAAGAAGGCGGAGGAGCGGAAAAGGTTCAGGGCGCAATCTTGCCTTTGGGATGGAAAACTGCCCCTACAATCAACGGTACGAGAATGCAGAAGGCACTGGAAACCACTACATTAAAGACATGTAATGTGTATACTCAGGACATGTAGCCTGTAACTGGGGAAGTATGATCATGATCTCTTCATTGGCAGAAGAATCCAGATTTGTTACTCCATTTGCATCTCCGTAAGGGGACAGCCAAGTGGAAGATAACCACGAGGAAAGGTGGAATAGCCAACAAAGGGATATAGGGGTAACATACCGCAAGTGGGAACGTCAAATGTCAGAAGTTTTAACGTGGTAGGGAAGGTAGAAAATCTGAAAAGGGAAAAGGAAAGGCTCAGTTTAGACATACACAATGGAAAATTCACTTTTTCTAAACCACGTTATTGTCTGCATTGCTAAACATAAGTTTGAAATTTGGCCCAAAGTTGCCTACAGTCTTCCTCTGTAATGCTTCTCTGCTACGTTAAAAGCGTGATGCCCTGCGACGTCACCTTCGGTCTCTGCGATGCTTCAAACAGCAATGTATTGGCCCACGTGTAAGAAAAATAGTCCACAGGGCAGAAGTTCATGGGGGGTTGGGGGTGGGTGTAATGATACCACATTGGCATCAAATTTCACCATAATTCTGCACATCATCGTGGACGTGTCACACAATGGGAAGATCATCACATGTCGTTATCCACATTCCATCCTTTCTTTTGTTGACTCTGTGACGGAGGCTAGAACTGCGACACGCAGCGTTGAAATCACACTGTTTCGTATGGGTGGTCGAGGAAAGCGTTTCAGACTAGCTGTCTTCATAATTAACGCGAAATGCCCTCAGAAAGTGGCATGTAGGGCGTGGAACCACTAGACACACTTCAGAACCCTTCGAAGAATGTTAAAAAATATATCGGCACAACCACTTGTTTATAATGTAAAGCACTAAGATTGACGCGTTTCGGAAGTCAAGCTTCCATCATCAGAATAATAAAAAGTAAAAGAACCTGTTAAAACTCCCTAAAATGGAACATGCACCAGGCACAATAAAATTGATAATAAAATTAAAACATCGTGGCTATTTCCCTTGTTGCAGCCGTGTCTTCCAAGGTGCATCTCAACATAGTCGTCAAAATATAAAAAACTCTAAAATGGTGTCGCCTATGGTATTCAACATCAACCTATATGGCTCTCTCCTCTATCATCGTAAACCACCCGTGCGTCTTCGTTGATACCACACACTACGTAGCCAAACACGACACTGAAACGCGAGTGAACTCACGCACAAGTAAAAAAGAAAGTCACAGAGATGCCTATACAAACAGATAACGTATACATGTTCCAAGGACGTCATGAAATGATGGTATCCTACCATTTGCTAATAATGTAGTTACTAAAAGAAACCAGTGAAATGTTTGGAAAAGTTATTTGTATCACGAGTTAGCTGTTCGTTCAGTGTGTTCTGATTATCCACGCTATGTATTGTAATTTCCAGCTAGTAGATCCAGCTTTTTGCCTTTACCCTGTCTATGTAAAACAACGAGATCCTGATCTATTCCCAACATGGGGTGTCCCGTTTCCCAAATATGCGTGGCTACGCATCTTTGAGCCAGATTTCATACTTTACGCGTCGCAGAGGGGGAGAATTACACTGTTCCGAAAAAGTGATACATATCATTGATCTGAAAAGGAGTTTTGGTCGCACTAGTATATGGTCATATCTACAGTAGCAGATAGTGGTATAATTGTTGTAGGGTTCCTTTTGATTAGGAAGATAGGGCAGTGTGTCACTATGAACAATTCAGTGATAGAGTTGTTCTCATCACTGGCGCTAAAAAACCGCTAACATTAATAATTTAGGTACACATGTCCACATCAAATGCAGAAGATGAAGAGACGGAAGTAGTATGTTGAAGTACTGAATGGGTACATAAGAATGCAGAGGGGAGTGAAAATCTAATAATGAAGGATGATTGGAATGTGCTAGTAGAAGACTAGAAATAGGGCTATGGGAGGAAATGGGCTTGTTAATAGGAATAAGAGATATGAAAGACTGTAGTAAACATCAACTGGTATTGGGGAATATACTGCTCGAAAATCAAAAGTGCAGGAAGTGTACTTAGAAAAAGCTTGGAGACACTAGCAGGGGGTAGAAATTTGTGCGCGTGTAAAAATATCTGGGCGAAGGGTACATAGACTTTCACCGCCATATCTTATCTAAAGGTCTTGGTTAGAACCCGAGGAATTCTGTTCGTATATAAAACCCCTAAGCGAGTCGTAGGCTTCTTCTATCCAGTCACTCGTCGACCGGCCTGGTGTGGCAATAGAAGACAACAAAAGGAAAGCCGAAGTTTAAAATGTCGCATTTAAGAATTTATTCACGCAGGAGGATTGTACAAACGTACTATTGTTCGACCGTCGTACAGACTCCCTTGTGGAAGACATAGTAATAATCATCCCTGGTGTAGAGAAGTAGCGGGAAGAGCTGAAAACAAATATCGTTTTACAGAGAGTACTCCACGACGTTGGCTCGTTACTTAAGAGGGCGCAATGAAAGGCAATGCCTCCGAATTTCAAACGTGAAATCTCTTAAAGCTTTTTAAGTAAAACAAACGTTGTTGACGTGTTACATCTTTATTCTTCATGTATATATATTTATTTCTCAACATAGACAATCTGGCAACGAACACACATCTCCCAACGAGAGACAAGTTTGTTGATACCATCACTGTAGAGTTTTAGACTTTGTTGATGGAGCCACAACCTCACCTATGCCTGTACCGTTTAATCACTATTAAAGCGAATTCCTCGAGGATGTTCTTTAAGTTTTGGAAACAGATGAAAATGGAATGTGATCAAATCGGGCCTGTATGGAGGATGATAGTGAACCCAAGACGTTGACTTGTCCGGGTGTGCAGTGCTTGTGTGTCGTCTGACATTAGTAATGCTGAAGGAGCGGGTGCTCCGTGTGTGGAAGAACTCGTCTGAAGTTAGAAACTACGATAGAGCACACTGTTTGTCACGCACCGTTACAGCACCCTGTTTGTCACGCTCCGACGTAATTACCTTAAACAATATGTTACGCAGAACAATTCGGAGCCCTCTAGAGCGAGAGAGTTGCAACTTCTTTGAGCGAAGCGAGAAAGTCTGCCGAGTAATATGCATGACTTATAATGCCTCATCCGGTATTACAGAACAGAATAAAAAAATCGCCGGCATTACTTTTCAGCACGTCCTCATACCTTGCAGTGATCGCGAATTTCTCGCCCAGTGAAAAGTCACAGAAGACTGGTAGAAAGCGCACGTGACTCCTTTATAAAATAAAAGAACGGACACCCAAAATTACAGACCAGTGTCAGTTACATTTGTTTGCTGCAATTGTTCAACATATTCTCAGTTCGAATGTAATAAATTTCCTTGAGACGGAAGAACTACTGTCCACGAATCAACACGGCTTGGAGGACATTGTTCATGCGAATCTCAGCTTGCCCTTATCTCACATGACGTCCTCCGAACCATGAATGAAGGGCAGCAGGCGGATTCTGAGTATCGTTTGAGGCGCTGCCCCACTGCAGCCTGTTGAGGGAGGTACGAACATGTACGTCCGCAGCTCGTGGTCTCGCGGTCGCGTTCGCGTTTCCCGAGCACGGGGTCCCGGGTTAGATATTCGGCGGGGTCAGGGATTTTCACCTGCAACGAGATGACTCTTCTGTTGAACTCTTCATTTCATCATCATTCATAAGAGTGGCGAGATTGGACTGAGCAAAGGTTGGCAATTTGTACGGGCACTGATAACCGCGCAGTTGAGCGTCCCAGAAACCAAACATCATCATCATCATCATCACCATCATCATCATCATCATCACGAGCATGTACCAGGATGCGTGTGTGGCTCGAAGTGTTCCTAAGTAATAAAACCCAATACGACGAAGAGTGTTCTTCAGAAGCAAGGATATCTTTAGAAATGTCCCTAGGAAGTGTGATAGGATCGCTCTAACTCTGATCGATTATCTGACGGACAGGGTGAGCAGCCATCTGCGACTGTGTTGCTGATGATGCCGTGGTGTATACGAAAGTGTCGTCGTTGACAGACTGTACGAGGATGCAAGATGACTTAGACAAAATTTCTGGTTGATAGTGGGGAAGAAGAATTGTCGACTTCCGTTTATTGGGAGAATTTTAGGAATATTTGGTTCCTCTGTAAGGGAGAACGCGTGTAGAATACTTGTTGGACCGTTTCTTGAGTACTGCTCGACTGTTTGAATTTCCACCAGGTCAGATAAAAGGAAGCCGACGACGTAATCGGAGAAGGGCTGCAAAATTTGTTACCGGTAAATTCGATCAACAAAATTTAGAGAACCGGTACTTGCTGACGACTGAAGAAAGTTTCTGCTGCCGCCAACGTCATGTCACGTAAGGGCCACACAGATAAAATAAAGACGTTAGATAGACTTCGGTTTATTGGGAGAATTTTAGGAATATTTGGTTCATCTTTAAAGGAGAACGAGTATAGAATACTAGTGCGACCGTTTCATGAGTACCGCTCGATTGTTCGGATTCCACAAGGAGACACATAAGCAGTCGTGTTTTTCCTTCGATCTGTTTGCAAGTGGAACAGAAATGAAAATGAGTAGTAGTGGTACAAGGTACCCTTCGCCACTTGCTGAGTATGTATGCAGATGTAGATACCAGCTGGAGTACACTATATTCAGAGGGATATTCCAAATCAGATATCTGATTGTAAGTCGTTCGCAGGAACAGGTACAGACTCAGATCACAGTTTATTTATGACAGACGACGTCCTCCGGCTTCGCACGGCTATCGTTAAGTATCTACGGCCGGACCGCTTATCTAGCGTGGCGGTTATAAGTGAACCCCATATCAAAATCCGCACAAGAGTTTGTGAGATTAGCTTTTATATACAGGCAGAAAAAGGCGTCAGGGAACGTTAATTTAGTAGCATAGACTGAAGGTTAATAGATCCGCCAGGAAGAATCAACGTGGAAAGAAGTGGGGTACTGAAGTACTGAGGAGCGATGACGTACAGGCTGACACAGAATAACGCGAATGTTTTAAATGAGTAGTGGTAGTCAGGGACAGGTGGCAGCACTGCGGGTTCGTGAAAAAAACAGTCCGCCATTTCAGTAATCGTGGATCAATGGAATGGACAACAGCATGCGTTAACCATTAAAATGTTTTATAAAAACAATGATAGTTCGGTAGCGTCGCTGAGGGAGTGTCGACTTCTCTATAATTTAGGAGGTCATGATACCGTTCAGTCGAAACACGCGATAAAATGTTGGATTAACTTTCTAGAGACTGGATCTGCTATAAAGAAGAAACTAACAGGACGACGAAGAAGTGTGCGTTCTCCAGCTAACATTGATATTGTATGCTACTCTTGTCTTACGGAGCCCACGGCGTTCATTTCGTAAGCAAGCGGCAGTGGTTGGAATGTCCCCGGATAGTGTTCGCAGAATTCATCTTGATTTAAAATATCATCCGTACAAACTACAGATAGGGCAACAATTGAAGGACAATGATTACCGGTTACGATTAGGATTCTGTCAACAAATGATAACGAAAATAATGACGACGAATTTCTGAACAAGTTGTGGATGTCAGATGAGGCACATTTTCGTCTCACAGGTTATGTGAATAAACAAAACTACCGTTACTGGACAAACACAAACCGTAATCGCGTTCGTGAGCGCACTTTACACACTAGTAAAGCGACAATATGGTGTGGTGGGATTATGGGATCTTATTTTTTTCGCAAATGAACAGGGAAACACAATAACTGACAGTGCCAATCGTTACGTGGAGATGTAACGAACTTTCGTTACATCTTCACTGAACAATTTTCCCAACGTTCAAAAAGCCTGGTTTCAACAGGACGAAGCGACGTTACAAACTGCTCGGCAATCAATGGCATATGTGTGAGAATTGTTTGGCATCCGTGTGATGTCACGATTCTGTAATATTCCCTGGCCACCTAGATCGCCAGGTTCATCCATTTGTGTTTTTTTTTTTTTTTTTTTTTTTTTTTTTTTTTTTTTAGCGGGCTACCTCAAGAGTAAAGTCTAGCAAAGTCTATGCGACTCGACCAAGAACCCTAGATGACTTAAAACAGAGAATTCGGGATGCAGTTCACAATATCCCAGCTGATATGTTACAGCGGTCAATGACGAATCTCAGCAGCAGATTTCACGAATATATTCGTACAGGAGAACGCCATCTAAAGGACGTAATGTTTCGAAGTTGTAACGTTTCAATTGCTAAGAATGCAATTTCTTTCCTTCATCACTTCTAGTTTTATTGGATTGTAGAAATGTTCCCGTTTTTCTGTATCACCCTGTACGTGTGAAGTTCTGTAAGGCTGTAGAAACTACGAAAGTGAATACCGTAGAAGGCAGTTAGATGAAGAGGAATGTGGGCGTCACCACGGGCAATCATACAAGTTGATGAGATAAATGTGGGTACAAGGAAGGTAACCATGAAGAAACCAAGAGTAACAGAGCAATTAGTCAGAAAACTACAATAATAGATCGACGAACGAAAGAAGTATAAAAAGGACAGGGGTACAGCAATGTAAGTCACTTACGAATGAAATAATTAGGAATCGAAAAATAAATGGTCGTCGGCAGGACAGAAGCAGCGTCACAACTACCTTCCGTGAAATTAGAAGTAAGAGCATCAACATTAAATCGGGTAGTAGGAAGAATACACTGAAGGCCTCTCTGAAGGGGAAGGTTTGTCTGACGAAGTGACAACAAGAAGAAATTGGAACCGATATCAGACACATACGGAATCCTGTACTAGTTAGAAATTAAAAGAGCTTTGGAAGACTTGCTGTCAGATACGACGGAAGGGATGGATAAGTTTTCTTCGAAATTTCTAAAATAAATGTGAGAAGTGGCCACCAAAGGACTATTCGAGTTCGTATGTGTAATCTAAGGGTTTGGAGACCAATTACCAGAATTTCGAAAAATATCTCCCTCACATTCCCGAATACAGCAAGGTCAAAATAAATAACCAAAGCCGAGAAGCGATCACAATTGTGATCGCTTCTCAGTTTTGGTTATTGATAACTTGATACCAGTGTCAGAGTTTAATTTGTACAGCACTCAAGATGATCACTATGTGATGGAAAATCGATTCTGCTATCAATAAAACATCAATATTACGGTTAACTTTGACCTTCCTTTTAGTTGCTGTACTTCGTGAAAGCGAGGAAGAATTGCGGAACATTCTGAAGAAACTGGGCTGTCTACTGAACATAGAATGCGGACTGAGAGTAGACCAAAGAAACAGGGAAGTTATGAGGAGTAGGAGAATTGAGATTAGTCATGTTAACATCAAATTTGAAGACCACGAAGTACGCCAATTGAAGGAATTCATCTGCCTTGGAAGCCAAATGACGTAAGACCGACGAAACGAAGAAGACATAAATAGCAGACTAGTACACACAAAGAAGACATCCCTCACCAACGGAAGTCTGCTCGTGTTACACATAGGTCTTAAAAAAGACGTAAAATTTATGAGAGAACGTACTTAGGTGAACTGGTAAGAAATGAGGTACTTTCCGCGCAAAATCGGCGAGGATAGGAATATGTGGATAACACTGACAAGAAGAATCGACAGGACCATAGCACATATGTTAAGACGTGAGGCGTTAACTTCTGTAGCACAGAAGGAGCTGCAGAGGAAAAAAACTGGAGGACAACCCCGAGATTGGGATCTATCCACAGGGTGCAGCCAGGTGCAGGTGGTGGCACATGTCGGCACTAATGACGTGTGTCGCTTTGGATCTGAGGAAATTCTCTCTGGATTCCAGCGGCTATCTGATTTGGTGAAGGCTGCCGGTCTTGCTTACGAGATGAAGGCAGAGCTCACCATCTGCAGCATCGTTGACAGAACCGACTGCGGACCTTTGGTGCAGAGCCGGGTGGAGGGTCTGAATCAGAGGCTCACACGATTTTGCGACCGTATTGGCTGCAGATTCCTTGACTTGCGCCATAGGGTGGTGGGGTTTCGGGTTCCGCTGAATAGGTCAGGAGTTCACTACACTCAGCTGGCGGCTACACGGGTAGCGGAGGCTGTGTGGCGTGGACTGGGCGGTTTTTTAGGTTAGAAGGCCTCGGGAAAGTGCGGGATGGACTGCAATGTCAAAGGGTGCTTGGCAATTACAGGACGTGCTTGGATCAAGGAACAGTCGGAATTATAGTTGTAAATTGTTGTAGCTGCGCTGAAAAAGTCCCTGAGCTTCAAGCGCTAATAGAAAGCACAGAAGCTGATATCGTTATAGGTACAGAAAGCTGGCTAAAGCCTGAAATAAGTTCTGCAGAAATTTTTACGAAGTCTCAGACGGTGTTCAGGAAAGATAGATTAGGCAGAATTGGTGGTGGAGTGTCTGTGTCTGTCAGTAGTGGTTTATCTTGTAGTGAAGTCGAAGTAGATACTCCGTGCGAGTTGGTATGGGTGGAGGTTATACTTAACAGCCGAATTAAGTTAATAATTGGCTCCTTCTACCGACCCCAAAACTCCGATGATACAGTTGCGGAACAGTTCAGAGAAAGTTTGAGTCTCGTAACAAATAAATACCCCACTCATACGGTTATAGTTGGTGGGGACTTCAACCCACCCTCGATATGTTGGCAAAAATACTGTTTCAAAACCGGTGGTAGGCAGAAAACGTCTTCCGAGATTGTCCTAAATGCTTTCTCCGAAAATTATTTCGAGCAGTTAGTCCACGAACCCACGCGAATTGTAAATGGTTGCGAAAACACACTTGACCTCTTAGCCATAAACAATCTAGAGCTGATACAGAGCATCATGACTGATACAGCGATTAGTGATCACAAGGTCGTTGTAGCTAGGCCCAATACCGTTTCTTCCAAATCCATCGGAAACAAACGCAAAATAATTTTATTTAAAAAAGCGGATAAAGTGTCACTAGAAGCCTTCCTGAAAGACAATTTCCATTCCTTCCGAACTGACTATGCAAATGTAGACGAGATGTGGCTCAAATTCAAAGATATAGTAGCAACAGCATTTGAGAGATTCATACCCCATAAATTGGTAAGAGATGGAACGGATCCCCCGTGGTACACAAAAAAGGTCCGAACGCTGTTGCAGACGCAACGGAAAAAGCGTGCGAAGTTCAGAAGAACGCGAAATCCCGAATATGGGCTAAAATTTACAGACGCGCGAAATTTGGCACGGACTTCATTGCGAGATGCCTTTAATAGGTTCCACAACGAAACATTGTCTCGAAATTTGGTAGAAAATCCGAAGAAATTCTGGTCGTATGTAAAGTACACAAGCGGCAAGACGCAGTCAATACCTTCGCTGCGCAGTGCCGATGGTACTGTTATCGACGACTGTGCCGCTAAAGCGGAGTTATTGAACGCAGTTTTCCGAAATTCCTTCACCACGGAAGACGAATGGAATATTCCAGAATTTGAAACACGAACATCTGCTAGCATCAGTTTCTTAGAAGTATATACCTTAGGGGTTGCGGAGCAACTCAAATCGCTTGATACGGGCTAGTCTTCAGGTCCATATTGTATACCGATTAGGTTCCTTTCAGATTACGCTGATACTATAGCTCCCTACTTAGCACTCATATACAAACGCTCGCTCACCGATAGATCTGTACCTACAGATTGGAAAATTGCGCAGGTCGCACCAGTGTTCAAGAAGGGTAGTAGGAGTAATCCATTTAACTACAGACCTATATCATTGACGTCGGTTTGCAGTAGGGTTTTGGAGCATATACTGTATTCAAACATTATGAATCACCTCGAAGGGAACGATCTATTGACACGTAATCAGCATGGCTTCAGAAAACATCTCTCTTGTGCAACGCAGCTAGCTCTTTATTCGCACGAAGTAATGGCCGCTATCGACAGGGGATCTCAAGTTGATTCCGTATTTCTAGATTTCCGGAAAGCTTTTGACACCGTTCCTCACAAGCGACTTCTAATCAAGCTGCGGAGCTATGGGGTATCGTCTCAGTTGTGCGACTGGATTCGTGATTTCCTGTCAGGAAGGTCGCAGTTCGTAGTAATAGACGGCAAATCATCGAGTAAAACTGAAGTGATATCAGGTGTTCCCCAGGGAAGCGTCCTGGGACCTCTACTGTTCCTGATCTATATAAATGACCTGGGTGACAATCTGAGCAGTTCTCTTAGACTGTTCGCAGATGATGCTGTAATTTACCGTCTAGTAAGGTCATCCGAAGACCAGTATCAGCTGCAAAGCGATTTAGAAAAGATTGCTGTATGGTGTGTCAGGTGGCAGTTGACGCTAAATAACGAAAAGTGTGAGATGATCCACATGAGTTCCAAAAGAAATCCGTTGGAATTCGATTACTCGATAAATAGTACAATTCTCAAGATTGTCAATTCAACTAAGTACCTGGGTGTTAAAATTACGAACAACTTCAGTTGGAAGGACCACATAGATAATATTGTCGGGAAGGCGAGCCAAAGGTTGCGTTTCATTGGCAGGACACTTAGCAGATGCAACAAGTCCACTAAAGAGACAGCTTACACTACACTCGTTCGTCCTCTGTTAGAATATTGCTGCGCGGTGTGGGATCCTTACCAGGTGGGATTGACGGAGGACATCGAAAGGGTGCAAAAAAGGGCAGCTCGTTTTGTATTATCGCGTTATAGGGGAGAGAGTGTGGCAGATATGATACACGAGTTGGGATGGAAGTCATTATAGCACAGACGTTTTTCGTCGCGGCGAGACCTTTTTACGAAATTTCAGTCACCAACTTTCTCTTCCGAATGCGAAAATATTTTGTTGAGCCCAACTTACATAGGTAGGAATGATCATCAAAAGAAAATAAGAGAAATCAGAGCTCGAACAGAAAGGTTTAGGTGTTCGTTTTTCCCGCTCGCTGTTCGGGAGTGGAATAGTAGAGAGATAGTATGATTGTGGTTCGATGAACCCTCTGCCAAGCACTTAAATGTGAATTGCAGAGTAGTCATGTAGATGTAGATAAATGGGTATGTTGGGTCTAAGTGCTACTCTGAAACAAAGTTATTGGCACAGGAGGGGAAGTCGTGGTAGAAGACATCAAACAATTCATATGATTTGTGAACCATCGCCCCGTGTCCCCTGCCAAAAAAACAAAAAAGTTCTACGTTGGTTCCACAGTGGTTTTATAAAATGAGGGTATGCGACATGTAGAAGAACTGTCTATTGGGAATGGACGTTAAGCTCCCTCCTTTTTATGTGCTGTTCCGCAGGGATAGGTTATGAGCCTGCACCCACTCCCTCCTCCCTCATCACACTAACACACCACCACCACACTTCGCATACATTCTACTCTGTATACTTCGGTAAACAGTTACACGTGAGGCAATAAGTACGTAAGTGAAACGACATCAACTAATAAAGCTTGAATCAAGTCATGTAGACTTAACGTTACTATTTCTGGTAATTTCTTGATATTGCTGCTGCTACCACAAATGGTGTATAAAGATTATTCCATTAGACAAGGCCTGTCTGTTGGTCAGAGGCTGTTGAAAAGTAGCAACGAAGATGAACAGGAAGAGACGTTCTAACTGTGGTCAGTATGTGTGCGACTGTAATTTTGTAGGTTGAGATTTAAAAACTTCTCTGTAGTTCCCGCATGAAAGGATAAAATATGTCTGATGAAAAAGAATGTAGAGTTTACGCTCAGTCTCACATTGAAGGGATTAATGTGTAATACTATGAATTTTCCTGTTAATTGTCGTTTATTAGGTTAGCAGTCATTTGCAGGTTTCTCGTGCCTACGCAACAGAGCTGGACCGCCATCAGGATCTGCACGCGTGGCAGGAACACGTCCTGAGATGGTGTATCGGGCGCAGCATTCGCGTCACGCGCTGCCTTCGTAGCGCAGGGCTCTCACCAATACGCCAATTCTGCCGCGCTGGCTGCCACGTCACGATCGCTCTGATCTTTTGCGGGCCTTCCTGTTCAGCACGTCTTTCGTTTTCAGGAATCACCGCACCGAAGAGTGACTGGAATGCAGCTTGCTGTCCCTCAGCCCAGTTTCTTTGGCATTCTTTGACTTTGTTATGCCGTTGCACGATGACGCCTTTTCTCACTGGCACGTGTTCGTGGATCGCTGAAGATAACCCTTATGATGTCAATGTAACACATGCTTGTAGAGTCCCCTATAAAATATTTGCACACAGTAGCATGGAATGGATTCATTAATACATAAATTGCTCTAGTGACTAAGCGTTTGTTTGGGTAGACGTTAGGATGGTTCTTTTTGCTTAGTTTCTCAGTGACTGTAATATTTGATCTGCTGTAAATATAAAACTGCATACCTGAAGGTTTTTCATGTCATGTGATAAATGAACTTTAGTTAACCGAAGTGTTGTTAGTGTATCAGACACTCCATAAGGCGCTCATATATATCCATTGCCATTAATGACAAGTTATCGAGTTATGTAATTTCAAATTACTGGTCAGGACATCCTGTACTATTCCTTCGATAGCATATATTCCCTAATTTCTGTAGTTTTGTGATACCTTAGCTTTTGAATCGGACTTCTGTGCTATTCTGCGGAGAATGAATAAATACTACGTCGTTGTATGCTCTCTCTCTCTCCTGAGTTCAGAGACACAGGGAAGGAGAGACAAACAGACAGAGACAAACAGAGAGAGAGAGAGAGAGAGAGAGAGAGAGAGAGAGAGAGATTGTGTTAGCTGTAATTAAGTACAAACGTTCGTGCTCAAGAGTGTCATTCAGTCGCATGAAAACTTGTTACATTTAAAAGTTAGGAACATATACTTGTAGTCTTCAAATCATTTTTTTACATCGGAGGGAGAACGGCTTCAATTGACGTTAGATTGTTTCGTGAACTATATTCACTCACGGGAGACAAAATAACTACCACACGTTTAACAATGCAGTGGATGTAAGTTGCACAACTCTATGACATATCCTGAACGAAATCGCTGCGTTTCTATAAATGAACGATTGACTTCTATAAAAAGTTTACGAAGATATTAGCAAAGTAAGGTTGCATGCGATATAGCAAAACAAAGGGAAGGTGGAGGAGAAAAATGAATAGGAAAGAGACAAATACAGAAATATCAATGATAATGGTGTTTATTTCACACTACGCTGATTTGGTCATAGAAATCAGTCTTAAGCAGTGTTCAGAATTTAATGCAAGAATTATATGTGAAATTTTAAATCTGTCCTTTTTAAATACCTTAACAATAGCCAAGCCCAACTGTATACACTGATTTATTTATATTTTTCCTTATCTCATGAAAGTTGTGGATCTTTCCGAATGTAGTCACCTTTAAACGGTAGTCCAATTGTTTCACTTTCATACACCACTGAAATTGAGAACAAGACCAGAGAGGAAAAAAAGTAGTTAAGTTGCGTCGTGGATCTCTGCACGCGTTTTCAACAATGTGGACACGCTCCGCATCTGACAACTTCTTTTTCTGAAATTTCTCCACCTAAGACTTTCAGTATAGGATATTACGCATTTTTGTGTATCGAATCGTGATTTGCAATATTAAAAAAAATCAACTGGTTTTAAATGTAATACAAGGAAACATGTGGAACATTGTAACAGCCCCTGTCCTGTTATAGCTAGTTTCGTTACGTTTGTTGCTGGAATTAAATTTTGACTCATTGTTGTTAGAAATTCTTGGTAATTTTCTCATGTTTTTTTTCTTTTAAACGTAGCATCATTAACGATTTCATTAATCGATGTGTGGAGGAATATCTTTTTGTGACGGGAAATTTATTTTACAACCTATAGGTTTGCCGGTGTACATGTTGTGAAGCCTGTTCACGAGGTAGTAAAAGTTGGAGAGACTGGTACTGCATGGGAATCAACACAATCGCTAGTCCAAGACGTCGGTGAGAATATTCCAGCTGACAAAGGAAACTCCTCATAGCAAGCCCCTCAGATTCAGTGATAAGCAAAATCTAAATCGGACAAGGAGGCACGTCTCATTCACTCACCAGGCGTGCAAGTTAGGTGCGTCGATAAGAGATTCATATCATAAGACATACATACTGTCACCAATGTCATGTATGACACACCAGACGTGTTTTCTGCTGTAGGATTCAGTTGATCTGTGGACTTATCATCAAACGTTTGCGCTTGCCATTCGAGAACCACTTCCTTTCGGCTGAGAAAAGAGTAGTGTGCATAAACAACTTTCATTTTAGGTCTATTAATCACACATCACTGTTGCAAAAGGACGTTACTCCACGATGCAGACACAAATTTGAACCGAGCGAACAGACACGTGTGACTGGACGGACGGTTCGTAATTTTGTGAAAAAAAAAGTGGCACGAGGGAGATATGAACGATGATCTCCCGTATTGCAGTCCAACACCGTGACCGCATAACCACGACGCCGTAGCTGTTTTAATTCTCTCAACGTTACAAATTTTGAAATGGACCGTTCATTGTTACACTTGTGGTTTTTTTTTTTCACATTCAGTACACCTTCTTCCTGCTTAATCTGTGTTTGGTTTTTGACGTGCTGCCCACTAGGCCATCTTACCACTAAATCGGTATTTGTGTTTCGGGGGTGGGGGTGGGGGGAGGCACGTGCGATAGGGAGTTTCCCTCGTGAGACTACTATGCCGTAAAGCGTTGGTGATGTCCGGGCGGCGCAGCAGATGCTCTCTCCCCTCTACAGATAAAGTAGCAGACGTGCCCTAATCCAGATTAAGGCGGGATGCTCTCGATTGTGGTTGCGTGGGTGTGAGACCGTCTGATAAATGGAGGCCTAGGAAGCGTCCACCCTGCCCGTAACTCGTTCCTAATGCACCGGAAGCGGAAAACTGTGTTCTGGCCCCAAACGCCTTTTTATTTTACAGCCGGCACATAGCGACAATAATCGCCACGATAATTCATACAAATGCAAATTTCTGTCGCTGGGTTGCATCTCTGCAGGCAGTGTGTATTTCACCCTGAGTTGTTGGAGGTATAAAATGTATAGAAAATTTGTTCTTGCTATACTAACACCAAAAAATACGGTGGTGAAGGGAAAAAGAAGTTACACTCGTTATTAAATCTTAACATCTTCTTTGTAGTATGAGTACTAAGGAACCTAAGCAGCTCATTTCGTGATGTATAACTCCGGATCTGTGTTGGACAGAAAAGGACGCTTTACTTCTGCTGTGATACTAGCAGTGACGAGAGGTCCAAAGCTTGAATATAAACTACTTCCTGCCTTTGTACACTAAAAACCTGTTCGGACGTGAAAGTCCATAATAGTTGGCACTCAGTTACTTCGAAATCACTCTCTCATTATCGAACTAGGAACTCCTCGTATTCTTACCATTTAAATAAAACAATTAGTTAATAAGGAAACGTGCCAAAACTAACAAACGGACTCCCTGCACACTGAAAACTATTACTGTTGCATTAGTAACACCTGTATTCTCATTATTTTGAAATGGTTCGCTATCTTCAAAATCGAAACAACTATATGGACTTGGTCTTGTAAAATAGCGTATGTTTACAATCCTGGATGAGTCTGGCTTGGAATAATGTGGAGGGCAGAGCAGCGGCGGCACATAGTTTCGCGGGGTTAGCTTGGTGCAGCTTAGCGTGGACGGAAAGCGAGGAGATATCTAACATTCAGTTGAGACCAACATCGGAAATTCCAGGAGGAGAACTTACGACCAATCCAGCGACGGGTGGTTTGTCTACTCTGTTCTTGCAGCGACGAAATATTACTCGCAATTTTACACAGAAGAATATTAACATTGTTTCTAATTCAAGTACATCATAAGTGGAGATGTATATAAGCAGTGATTACGAAAATACTTTAAACTACAGTAATGGCAAACTAAAAATGTATCGTTTATGCCCGCATCTCGTGGTCGTGCGGTAGCGTTCTCGCTTCCCACGCTCGGGTTCCCGGGTTCGATTGCCGGCGGGGTCAGGGATTTTCTCTGCCTCGTGATGGCTGGGTGTTGTGTGATGTCCTTAGGTTAGTTAGGTTTAAGTAATTCTAAGTTCTAGGGGACTGATGACCATGGATGTTAAGTCCCATAGTGCGCAGAGCCATTTTTTTTGTATCGTTTATAAACATTTTGTCGGACGGTGGCTGAACTAACCAGTCAATACATGCTAACACCGATCGACTGTAGCTCAAATGCCGGCCTGAGTGGCTGTGCGATTCTAGGCGCTTCAGTCTGGAACCGCGCGACCGCTACGGTCACAGGTTCGAATCCTGCCTTTGGCACGGATGTGTGTGATATCCTTAGGTTAGTTAGTTTTAAGTAGTTTCAAGTTCTAGGGGACTGATGACCTCAGATGTTAAGTTCCATAGTGCTCAGAGCCATTTGAACCATTTGTTGTAGCTCAAATGGTTCCAGAATATAGTTAGCTACATGTTCCACAGATCGTTCAACAGTTTTTTTTATCTAAATAATGTGAAATGAGTCAGATTGCGGGCTCTGTATACCTGAGCGTGCTTAACATCAATGAACATATTTTTACTCGTAATCATGCAACTACACTTACAAACTGGGTTTCTTACATGCTACCTCTTTGAGCCGCTGACAGCTGCAGTAGTGGGTATTAAATGCCATTGTTTTCGTGTAATGCTGTGGGTATGGGCATCACTTTTCTTCTCAAATTGTGATGGATTATTTGTGATGAATTTAATTGGCGGTGAATAATGTGACGGTACAGTTAAAGGACAAAATTTTTTGAAAAGTTACTTACATGACCGCGGTTGAACACCACATGCTATTCTTACTGCTCACATTTGTGCTGTCAATACTTCTTACTGAGTGATGAAGTACCCCGGAAAATAATTCAGTAAGACATTATTATTGGTAATATGCAAAATATGTCAGGAGTTGATTTATTTCTTTCCAAGACTAGCAATTAGACGAATCGCAAAAGTCGCAGAACTTAACACTTTCAACTGCTCAGTAATATGCCTCCTCCAGTCCAAGTGTTTATCGACATGTACGCCCAAAAACCTGGAGCATTTTATACTTTTTAGTGTCTCATATTGATGTGTATCAATTGTTGGTATGACTATTTGTTGTACAGAACTTAATGTAGTTTGTTTTCTCAAAATAAATGGGGAGTTCATTTTTTGAGAACAACTTAATAACTCTGTGAAACATGTCTAGCAGTCTCTTCTGTGGCTTTCTCTCTTACGGTATTATTACAACATTATCGTCTCCACAAAGTACAATTTCTGCTTGGTGATGTTAATTGGAATGTCATTTAGTTATATAGGTAACCGGAGTACACCCAAAACTGAATCTTTCGGGGATTTTGTGATTTCTCTTTCGTCACTAAAATTTTCTCTCCCTTCAACATTGGTAGAATTATCAGCTCAACTTGTTGCTTTCTATTTGTGAGGTTCTAGATACTTTAATTGAAGCTATTCATTGTAATTAGCGGAAACTAAAGGTATTCCACCAGTACTTGAATTATGTTGTCTGAATATCGTGTTCTATAGCCTTACTCTTTTCCTCGGTGTATTTTTGTTTAGATATGTAAGGCATTTACTTGTTATATTAAGAATTATTCAGTTTCATTGAAGCGGGCCTCTATTTAAATCAGTTGTTGTTCGAATTTGATGAGTGCTTCATAGAAACCAATAGCACTGCTTAAAAGAACAGTAAAATAAACAGTGTGTGTTTCAGGAGCAATAGTAAATGTTTTAGGAGGCAGTAGTATAGACTGATTTGAATAAAGTAATCCATATAACTTGTGCCCAATTTTCATTGCTTACAAAAATACGGCTGTTAAAATGTAGCGCAACAAACTTTCGCCATAGGTTTAAGCAAAGGCAAATGATAAAGTTCATAGTTGATGTTCATAAATTTCACTTACAACGTGAAAGTATTATCGAATTCTGTTGACATCGCCTAAAGCCTTTGTTGAGGTCGTCTTCGCGTTCTTTTAAGAGCGCAGCAGTCTTCATAATCCAGAAGACCATTTCGGCTCTTGAGTTTAGTTTTTCTTTGTAGCGTTTTCGTTTGAACGAACTCCCACAGCAAAATTCCAAACATTCGGTAGCCTTGTCGGCTGAGAAACACGTGCATTTTTGCTGATTCACGAGACGTTAGGTTTATATGATGCCACCTGAAGTGTAGAATACGCAGTGACTCCGTCATACTGGAAGAAAAAACGCAATAGAACATCTTCCAATAACGATGGAAACTCTTTCTCAAGAAACTCGTAGATACGGGACCATGTACGACAAGCCCAACAACTGACTGTCTATCATACAGCATCACACGTTTACAGAGAATCTTTCTTGTAAGTGGATTTCCACAAGATCAAGTAGGTATTGTTATTGTTGGAGACCGTCACGAGTGAAAGTGGTTTCTGCAGGAAATAATAATAATTGAATTACTTGGGATTTTCAATTCAACAACGACAAAGTTCCAATCGCCTACGTTCATCTCCTTCTCGAAGGTGTTGAGTCCGCTGTAAATGATAAGCATGATGAGGCTGAGCATTGTTGCATCCGCCATATTCTTATGCATTGAACGCTGCTATGTGTAGAAGTTCTGCTTTTGCTTCTCGGAGCTCTGCGTTCTACCAGCTGAATAATGTCCTCTAATTCAACCACATTCCGTTCATTTGCACGTCCACGTGAGATAAGACTACTGGGTGTAGCTCCAATCTCAACCAGTTAATGAACACGCAAGTAAGCACGTATCAGTCTGATGCACTACTGTTACCGTGTGGTCTACAAACAGTAGCAGTAGCAGTAGCAGTAGCAGGTCTCTATTACAAAACCATATAGCCATACACTCGAGGGAAACACCCCATCACACGTATCCACTGGGCCATTTACCACTAATGAGGGTGGGGGGTGGGGAGACAATGTGGAGTTTCTCGTGTAAGCATGTGTGAATACGTATGGCATACCTAAACCACACTGTAGAACTGGGTAAAAAATCTTAAGCACAACTGAAAAATTTATTTACATAAGCTTAGGCAAAATATCACACCTTCAATTACAGCACAAAATAGCTGTCGATAAATATGCTCTTAGTAATTGGGATCCCTACACAAGAAATAACCAACTGTACCCCTGTAACCAGTAAGAGTTGGAAGCAAGTTACATGCAATGTTTTATTTGAATTAGTCTATACTAGAATCTCCTAAAATATTTACTATAGTCTATACTGCAATCTCCTAAAATATTTACTATATCTTCTGAAGCTCTCCATGTAATATTTATTTTATTTATTATTTAAAGCGATTGTGCACCATGCCACCATTACATGTGTTAATTTGTATTTGACGTAATACTTAAGTGCTAATGATTTGTGAGATCTGAAACTGATCAGTCTGAGTGGTGAAGGGGAGAGTGGCACCACTTCCGGTATGTGTCAAATTCAGAAAAAACCATGTAATTTAAATCACGCCTATTTTTAACGTAAATCTGTAAGTGTTGTGAATACGATTAGTTTGTATATGTCCACGAGATTAAAAAAGAGGTGTATGCCCGCACTCTGGTCATTACATGTCTGGCGAGATTCTGGGTCCGCTGGTAATAGGCGATGGGTCTTTGCTTGCATTCGGGAGGAACCTAATTGCGGGGTGGCTAGTAAGATGTACAGTATGAGCATTTCGAAATTTTGAAGGTGACAGAATTTTAAGTAGCATGTAGGGACTTAGATATTCTCGCCGTTTTTTATAATTGTAACGCAACGGTAGCCTCCGTAATAATGCTTATACCAGAAATGGTCGTGTTCAAATAAATAATTTGCTAATACATATAATTGATTTTTAAAATTGTAACAGAACTTGAGGGGGGCCGAAAAGTTTATAATTAAATTATTTGTGTTTATATGATCTTGAAATAATTAAAAACGTAAAGTTTTGACCGGCTTACTCGGATTTCAGATATTACTGCTATTCGCCATAAAGGTAAGCTAGTTAAAAAAACGGCTCTGGAATGCTATAGTATGACTAGTTCTCAGATATAAACAAATTCCAGCTGACTCGCATCTGTGTAAAGTTTTCACCAATGAAAACCTACCTGGTCGTAGCCAACTGGCTTAAGAGCGGACGCTATGCAACTCGCTTATTTTATAGGTTTTTGCATTAAATAAGATGTAATGCGACATGCAGTATGAATAAACATTAAAATGAAAGAATAACACTCATTAATAACGCAAATACACGTTTATATATAGTAAAATATGGAGAAAATATAGAATAAGAAATTTGTGTGAATGAAAGGCAGTCGTAAATGCACAAGAATGAAGGCAACAGTGTCAGATTAGAAAGTATTCGTAAAATATAATATCTTGATATAAAAATTTAATAAAAAATTAATTTCCCTTCAACCTTTTTAAATTACTGAAAATGTCGTTTAAAGTGCCTTTAATTTTCGTTGTGTGAGGCAGGGAACAACGACAAGTCCTAAAATATAAATTCAGGAAAAAAAATGTATGTTTGTTACTTGAGTTCCTTTGAAGCAAATTTAGGAGAGGAGAGCTTCCTAAAAGTAATAGCGCCGATGAAGGAATGTCTAGCTATGGGACATAACATGTTGTTGTCAGACACTGACGATCTGTAGATAATATTAGCGTATTCCTTGCTAAGAATGGCTGCTGTAATTTCCACGTGGAACTGGTCACATACATATAAATGCAATAGAAAGTAAGGTGTTTACGATCTCCGCATTGATTGGAGTTTCTGTAGTTCGCTGCGTAGATCATGAAGTGCCTCATCCAGAAAGAAAACCTAACGGTTGCCGACGTCACTACACTTATTAAACATTTCTCACCACTGTTGAAACGTTGTAGCTGTTGTATTTCTTTATTAGATCTGACTTTATATCGAGACGTACATCAGTACTTCACAGTTCGCTCAATTCAGAAACCTTTCCATTGGTAAACACGTTACTCCATTGTCCAAACATCGTAGCTTTCAGATTGTTATTGTGTGAAATACTAGTTCATGACAAAACTCATGTTTGTACTTTCAACTTTACAGTCTGCGCTGTGCACTGAAAACAGTTCACGTGGACAGCCTATCTCTTCACTGTTCTGATATTGTAGCTTTCACATTATTATCTTCTGGCATAACAGCTCACAACGAGAATAACATTAATCAATACTCCACTTAAGTTCTGAGTCCGCGCTATTCACCGTAAACGGTCCACACGGCAAACGCGTTACTCCGCCGTCCGAACACTGTACCTGTCAAATTATTTTGTGAAATATCTGTTCATGATAAGAAGCACTTCGACATATTTATGCTTCACAGAGAGCGTTACACATTGAAATCAGTCCGTGGTATACACCGACGACACTGTCACCATTCTGTCGCCTGTCACACGACAATAATGTTTCTCCACTTCACTCCAGCCTCGCTTGTTATCGTTTCACACAGCGACCTCTCGATACATGTCGAAGCTCATCTCTCTCACATTGTATTACATGAATGTCAATGTTATACACTTTTAGGACAAATTACAATTTTTGCCCGTCTAACTCCTTTCAGCAGGCAGAAGCAGAGAAAAACTTTACAATCCTGTAGATGACAGCTATAGAATGTATATAGGAAGAAACAATGGAAATGCACTAGGCGCTATTGCAATTTTTCTTGATTCAAAAGCAGAAAAAGAAGGGAACAGTTACATCGGACTACCGTAGTAACTTCATAAAATGTCTTACATTTTTGGACAGGAACTTCGCGCGAGTGATAGCCATTTTGACGATGAACGTTTGCAGGCGATAAAACTGCGTCATTAATGAACTTACAAGTATGTGCGGAACTTAGTGACTGGTTCTGCTTTCACCGTAGATTATTTAATTTGGAATGCTGCTAAAGCTTCTTTACCCAAACTTAACGGCACATAATAAAATTTCGTTGTTCAGACCACTCACGTCGAATTAAAACTCGAACTTAACTTGAGGCAAATTATCTGTTACTTTATTTCTTTGACTTTTAACATAGAAATCTGTACGCTTTGATTAAAAACCTGATGTGAGGCCATCATCTCTTTTTGTGACTTCGTTTCAACAATATATATAATTTAAACTTAAATTTACTGCGTAGTCGACTACAGTTTTTTATTTTTGCCATACCACCAGTTTTGTTTAACTTGTTTGTTTATTTATTTTTGCAGTCAGTGCAATCTTAGGCAGCTGTTGTTGTTGTTGTTAACATCTACGTCTGGTGGTATACGAGCCGCCCAAGACTGAGGCATACCACGTCTTATTACACAGGTGCTGACAGTTAATTAATTAATTAATCCTGATCAGATTAGGTCCCTTAGGCTTTCACATCATCGTATCCACCTAAGAAATAACAGTAATTTTAATAAGCAAATATTCATAAAACAGTATTAATAGTACGTTTGTACTTACATCTTCAACGAAGAATCAATATTCATTCCTAGAAATCTTACACAGTCTACAGAGGTGCCATATACGTTTAATTTAACATTGTCATTTTCCCCTCTTTAAACTGAAATTCACGGCATTAGTTTTCTTTATGTTCAATGTCACTTTATTCCTTATTGATCAATCGTAATCTCCCTTGGAAGTTTCATTTGCTTTCTCTGCAAGGAGTTTTCTTGTTTTCTCAATGACTATAATATTTCTGTCATCGGCGAAGAAAATTTTTTCACCATGAGTAACACTGTTGGGGAAAGTCATTGGTGTGTCTCAGGAATAGTATTGTTCCTAATATGCTACCTTGTGGAACCCCTACATTAATGTATTTTGATTCTGGTAAGTGTTTTTCTAAACGTTTAGATCTATGTGAAGTATGTGTTATCTCTACTCTTTGTACCCTATTAGCTAGGTATGATCGGAACCAGTCATTAACTACTCATTTTATTCGTAATGCTTCTAATTTATTTAATAGAATCCTGTGGTCGGCAAGTACAACTTTTGTGAATTCTACTATGGCTGACTCCGTATTTTTGCCGCTTCATAAACCAAACTGTGATTAGCGTAAACGATTGTATTTATTCAGGTAATTCATTAATCTGTCTTTCATAATTGTGTCTACTATTTTGAGAATGGTGACAGCAGGGAAATGGGCCAGTAATTTTCTATGTCTTCTGTATTGCCTTTCTTAAGCAAAGGTACAACTCTTGCCTGTTTTAACTGCTCTGGAAATGCCCCTGATGTGAAGGATTCATTTATTATATTTGTTAAAGGGACTTGTATAATCTCTTTGCATTGTTACAGTACACACGTTGGTACTTCATCAAGCCTACTGACATTTTATTTTTTATTTTTTAGTTTTTGATCACTTTTATTGACTTCATTTTCTGTGGTTGGATGTAACATCATTGTACTTAGTGCAACATTATGTACAGGTGTTATATTTGTTTTGGGGAATTTTTCTGTAACTTCCCTGCAATACTTGAAAAATGCTCGTTTACATAGTTTGCTAAGTGTTGTGTATCATCTATTACCATATTCCCCTCGCTTAGCAGTATGTTAATCTGCTTTTGTTTACCTCACCCATTTCCTTTTTTATAATATCCCAGACTGCTTTGCTTTTATTCTCTGCATTATATATTATTTTGTTTTTTGCAGAAGTCAGCGCCTTCCTATAGATCTTTTTGTATCTCTGATAGAAATTTGAGAATTCTGGATCATTGTGACTTCCCTTCATAGAACTGAGGTATTTAACTGTTCGGGAGGACTTCTTAATACCTGCTGTTATCCATCTGTCTTTGTGAGATACTGATTCAGACATGCATATTTTTGGAAATGCGTTTTCAAAGTTCAATTTAAGTAGTGTGGAGAGTGTAGAGAATTTCCTATTCACATTGGTTTCCTTATACACTTCTTCTCAGCTTTGTCTTGTTAGTTCTTTTGAAAAAAAATTTATTTGGTTTCTGATAGATGTTGTTTGTAGGCTTGTAGTTTAGGGAATGATTCGATGCCTGATTTTAAGGTTGTTATTTGACAAAAATGGCCTGATATTCCAAGATCTTTTACAGCTACATCACATTTTTTCCTGTCCATATTTGTGGCTACATGGTCAATTACTGACACAGTCCTTGTAGGAACCCTTGTTACACTATTGACCAATAGGGGCATGCCAAAACTTTGAAGGATATTTATGAGAGTGCTGTTGGATTCATTTATGATATTAGTGTTGTTTCCACACACAATTATATTGACCTTTGTACTTGATACTTTATCTAGAACTTCTGTTAATTTATTGAAAAATGTGTCCACACTACACCTGGGAGATCTATACACACACACAAAATGATTAATTTCTTGGTGATATCAGGCCCTATTAATTCAACAGTTGATATTTCAAAGTGCTGATCTTCATATACTGTACTTAGGTCATGTCTTGATTTGAACAGAGTTCCTTTTCTGATATAACTGCATGATTCTCTACTCCCTGAAGCAGTTCTACAGTAATAGTTTGCACTTTCATACAATGATAATAATACATGTTGGATTTCTGTGCCTCTACACCAATACTCAGTAACAAAAACTACTATGTATTTCAAAGATTGGAGCTGAACTTCTAATAGTTGTATTTTATTTTTTATTGATTGCATGTTTCGATGAAGTATTGTTAAGTCTGTGAAATGCCACATGTTTCTCTTTCCAGTGCTTTACTTTTCTTTGTGACATCTGGTATTAGGATACTTGGAGTACTACAGTCTGTCTTGTGGGTGATTGTTTTAGTATTTTTTAAACTGCTGGAGATACTTTTTAGGCAGGGGAACCTGTTGTTTGGATTTATTCTAAAAAAGAATTACTTTTCCTACCTATGACAACAGGTATTTGACCATATGTGGCACGAGATCCACCCCCTGTACTTTCATGAATTAGCTGTACCAATCTTTCCTTCCTAGCCCTGTTCAGGTGTAGGCCATGTCTAGTGAAACCCGATCTGTTGATAGTTCCAACAGCTACCAGAGAAACATCAGCAAAGTTGGCTGCCCTCAGAGCCATCCCTAACCCCACATTGATTTGCCTCACAGCACCATCAAGGTGTGATAGATCATGACGCCGGAACAGCTCGACAAAGTGTATGTTGGTGCCATGAATCAGGGAAGTTATCTTGTCCAAGTCACCACCTGTGCCATATGCCCCATCCCTGTCCGAACTGTTTTCCCGCCCGACCCACTATCACTACAGGGTCCTCCATTGTAATGTCCTTACATAAGTCCTCCATCACATGACTTAGCTCTGCATTTGGCTTGAAGATAACTGGTGGCCTGGTCCGCTGCCCCTAAACTTTCCTGTAACTCAGGACCTACGCCTCGCCCATGGCTACTACCTAGCAGCAGCACTTTCTTCTTCCTAACACTTCGTACATTCCTAGGCTTCTTGGCCTCTTCCGAAGTGTGCTGCGCATCTCCTGCTCCTTCTTCTACCTGAGGCTCTTCTCCACTTAACTCTGGCATTGGTGGGTACTTGTTTTTGCTGTTGATGATGATCAAACAATCAGATCGCATTCTCTTACTTCCTATCCTCCTACCAGTTGCCAGTTCCCAACCAGCCACCTCCCCCATATCTCACGTGATCGTTACCTGTTCCTTCCTTGTCCCTCCAACTGTGCGAGAATAGATTTTCCTTTCCTGTTCCCCAATCAAAATTTTCCTACTGCATGCTCTGCAGTTCCAGGAGAGTGCTTCTTCTGTTCTCCCAATCGCTTTCCCCCCCCCCCTCCCTACCCCACCCCACCCCACCCCACCCCCCACCACCAGCCCCAATTAAAATATTTCCTGCACGGTTGGCAACAAATCCTTCTACTCACTACCCTATAACAGCTCCCACATTTCTCACTCATGGTCAGTTTCGAAATAATAATTAAGTATAAAGAATGTTTTAAGCCGCGCGAGATTAGCCGAGCGGTCTCAGGCGCTGCAGTCATGGACTGCGCGGCTGGTCCCGGCGGAGGTTTGAGTCCTCCCTAGGGCAAGGTGTGTGTGTGTTTGTCCTTAGGATAATTTAGGTAAAATAGTGTGTAAGCTTAGGGACTGCTGACCTTAGCAGTTAAGTCCCGTGAGATTTCACACACATTTGAACATTTTTGAATGTTTTAAATTTGTCAAGGACGCGAGATTGGCTGTATGTAAACAAAAAACGACACAAAGGTCTTATGTGTGGTGGTTGTTGTCTGATTTACAGATACAGTGACGGAAGAATGAATTAGTAATTAGTTTGTTTTTAGAGAATTTACGTTATCAAGCGTGTTTGGTCAAGTTTTTAAAGGTTTATAACTCGGAAAATTTAGGCCTAATCACGTTTATCTAACTAGTAAACAATACGAAATGTGTTAGTTAAATAAGATTTAAAAACGTGTAATTACGCTTTTATTGCGACAATAGACACTGATAACGAATTTTGCACTATCAAGAAAACTTGAATATAATTTATTGTGTTTATGTCACGTTAAATTTTGGGTTATATCGCGATTATCGGGACTCTAAATAACACGAAGTTTTTCGAGGACAATCTCTGCTGGGACGCTAATATTCAGTTGTGCGACAAGAATGGACGGCACCGCAAGTATACGAAACAAAGAAAATTTAAATTTGACACACTTTCCTCTTAAATAAGTTCTTTTAGTGGACGAAGAAGGTACCTGTGAGCTCACTCGGCGCCCATCTTGGAGAGTATAGCACGAGTATAAGACTAATGGGTAGCTTTGAGGGATGCAATAGTGAAGCCAGCAGAGGTAAACGTAAGTAAAAATGGAAGGCCTATTACAAATCCCTGGGTAACTCATGTAGATGTTGGATTTAATTGACCAAAGAAGATAATGTAGAAGTCAAGCAGAAGAATGTAGTACTCCAAAATCCAAGAAAGACAGGTGCTGACAGGTGTAGTTGTCAAGTTAGTAAGTTATGGGCGTGTGATAACGACACGAATTACACGGGTAAAAATAAACGTTGCAAATTTCTTTATTTTCAGTACTGGACATAATACGAAACAAAACTAAGTTTCTTCCGCAGGTACAGTTATAACAAAACTAGGATGATAGATATATTCCACTTGACAAACACACACAAAAGAACAAAAACAAAACCTGTTCAAAAGATTCCACCGAAATCACTACAGTTGCTTCTTAGTGTCATGTTGGATAAGACATGGTTTATGAGCTGGTGAACCCTCGTCGTAGTTGGAGCCACTTTTGAATGTATTTAGGCATAATCCTTACGAAATTGTCCAGGTAAGGGTGTGGAATATTGTCCCATTCCTACACAGCGGTCTCTGTGATACCCTGTAAGTCCTGGACGATTGAATACTACTCGTTTAGATGGCCTATGCATTCCGCATGCTATTGAGCTCTGGAGCATGTCGAGGTTATTGCAACAGACAGATTCTGTGCTCCACTAGGAAGCTGTTCACTAGATTGTAGCGATGAGCCGGCCGGAGTGGCCGTGTGGTTCTAGGCGCTACAGTCTGGAACCGCGTGACCGCTACGGTCGCAGGTTCGAATCCTGCCTCGGGCATGGATATGTGTGATGTCCTTAGGTTAGTTAGGTTTAAGTAGTTCTAAGTTATAGGGGGCTGATGACCACAGCAGTTAAGTCCCATAGTGCTCAGAGCCATTTGAACCATTTTGTAGCGATGAGGGTTTGCATGCCGACCAACAGCGTGAATCCTGCTCTAGTATGCTCACCAAATAGAGCTACAGTGCATGTAAGAACGTCTTCCCGATACTTCGCACCAGTTTTGCTTTTGAAATGTGTACTTAGATGAAAATTAAGACTAGGTGGGTGGATCATGTAAGTAATGAGGTGGTACTGAATGAAATTGGGCAAAATATATTTATGGAGCAACTTGAGGAAACGAAATTATGCGTCGATAGACATGAAGGAAGCGTCGATTTGATAAAAGAGGGAAGTGTGTGGGATGAAAATTTTAGATGTAAAACGAGAATGATTTTAGTAAGAGTGGTCAAATGGATGTAGGTTGAATTAATTATAAAGAGATGAAGAGGATTGCACACGATAGGCTAGCAGGAGAGCTGCATCCAACCGGTCTTCGTTCTACAGGTAATAACAACAGTATCAACAAGAAGTTACCCTGTCAGTAGGATGTGTGCGGTGATAGCGTGAATGGTGGTGGCTTTTGCGTGCCCATTTATTCGATTTGTGATACTTTTGGCCTTTCTCACAACTGAATTTGTCCATTCTTCTACCATTTTTACCTACATAGATTATTATTAACTGTGTTGTGATGATAACGCCCAAGCTGAAATTTTGGTGATTTTTAACTCTCAGATACTAGATACTCGCCTAGTTTGCTTCAGCCGTATGCAGTATCTTCGTTTCTTACGTTCGGAAATACGGAGAGTCTTTGGCGGATTTATTTGTGTGAACTTAATATGAGAAGCTGTAATATCAGAAATATATTTCCCTGTACCCTGTGGATCAAAGACAAAAAGAACAGCTTCCTTTGAAAATCCTTCTAATGACGATCTTACCCAGTTGTTAGGTCTATATAATAGAATGTTGCATGACTGCCTCGTGAAAAGTTTCCGTGCCAACTATGTAGCTTAAAGATAGGTGTACGTTGAAAAATTGGGTCACTTGGCCGATTTGATGTAGAATATCGTTGAAAATAATGTAATCAGTTTTAGCATCCTAGGTGGAGAAGTGCAGAGTCTTTAACGCAACGCCAGAAGAATTTCTTTAATTTCATTCTTGCAGATGGAGCTGGCACGATTAATGGGAACGTTGCCAATAGCAGTTCGGCGATGTGGAGGAGACAAACGATGGGCAATAGTAAGACTACACTGCTGAATGAACTTGTGTCTTTGGGTCACTAATCTAAGTAAGTTTGTGTAACGGCTTAGCCGTGAGCTGTTCAATGGTAGCAATTTATACATTGCTTTTTTACATTTGAAGCGCGCGGAGGCTTCATCTGAAATAAAGGAAAAATGAAGTCAAATTTTACTGGTGCGTCCACGAATATGTCCTATGTGATGGAATTCAGTCGTTGACTGAAGAAGGATGAGCATGGAAGCAGAAATGTTCGAAATCGACGGTCTTTTGTTGGCATTTGAAAGAAGTTTGGTTCAGAACCTTCACCTAGTTTACCTAAATCGGTTGAAATTTCTTCCACTCAAACAAGCCTGGTTTAGTTACTCTATACAATCAGGGATGGTGCGGTCAGGGACCCTTGCTTGGTCGTTAGATCCGTATTGCTTCGTACAAGTTTCACTCAAAACTTAAGTGTTGGGACACGATATTACCCAATGAGTCAGAGATAAGCCTTCCTTTAAAAGCGGTAGTAGCGCTGATAGTACAGGAAAAACACTTCCTGGAGATACAGAACAGTCGCCAATTAGTACAACATCTCTTGAATCAAAATTAAAGCCTAGTATTGTATTGTTATCCTGTCCCACATTCATATTTTCGAGATCCCGACTTCTAGAATTCCACTGGAGTAAACCGACATACAGGTAGAGCTTTATTTACGCCTGCAATTCACGTGATATTAACTTATGCGTTTGGTTGGGTTGGTGATACAGTATCGGAGGCATTAAGTATGCGTGAGACTTAAGAGTCGTAGTAGGTCAGAAATAGTTACGAAAATTGTTTTTTGCTATTTCAAACCATTTACAGATTCAACTGTGTGTGCCACCCGCGAAACCTATATCTAGCTGATATGCGATACGAATATCCGCACTGTATACGTAACAACAACGGAGGGGTGTCTGTCGAGAGGCCAGACGAACGTTTGGTTCCTGAAGAGTTGCATTCATCTTTCAAGTAAATGCAGCAGTACCAGTCTAGATAATTGACTGATCTGGCATTGTAACACTAGCCAACATGGTCTTTCTGTGCTGATACTGCGAAAGGCTGAATGCAATTGGAAATTATAGCTGTGATATTTTTTATGAGGGCATCCAGCTCAACTGTATGGCTTAATGATGATAGCGTCCTCTTGGATAAAATACTGGCCGCGCATAGTGGCCGCGTGGTTAGAGGCGCCATGTCACTAATCGTGCGGCCCCTCCCACCGGAGGTTCGAGTCGTCCCTCGGGCATGGCTGTTTAGTGTTGTCCCTAGCGTTAACTTAGTTTTAGTAGTGTGTAAGTCTAGGGACCGATGACCTCAGCAGTTTGTACCCTTAGGAATTCACACACATTTGAACATTTGATAAAATATTACGGAGATATAATAGTCCCCCCATCTGGATCTCCACATGGGGACTAATGGAAATAATGTTAACTAGACAGGTATTCTACGGCTAATTATGTTCTTCAGTTCATGATCACCGGTTTGTTACGATTTTAACAATCTGAAGATGGTTGTAGAATACAACCGAAACTAGTCATCATTCTTTAATTGAATAATGAAAATAGAGGTCTAGGCATGAAAAGTTTTTACATTAAACAATTTTTATTTAGTAAGCAGTGGTACAACGTTTGTTTACAAATGATGATGCTATTTTCCAAGACGACTGGGCCCCTTTTCACACAGCTTGCATCGACCACAATCAACAGATGTCAATATTATTGAGCTTTTGTGTTTTATTTGGAGAGTAGGGTGCTTGTAGGGATCCTCTTCAATCACCGTTTCATGAATTTCGTACTACTTTGTAGGAAGAATTGTGTAAGAATCCCTTGAAAACCATACACGACCTGTATTTATTTATGCATTCCGAGACAACTGAAAGCTGTTTCAAATGCGAACTGGTTTCCTACACTGTATTAGGCATGGTAATGTGTTGTTTTTTTATGTTTAAATATTTTTGCCCACGCCTTGTAGTTGTCGGAGTGTAGCCTTGTATGGGAGTGAAACGCTGACGATAAGAAATTCAGACAAGAACAGATGCCTTTCAAATATGACGTTACAAAAGTCTGCTGAAGATTATGGTAGATGGATAGATGGAGTAGCAGATAAGAAGGTGTTGAATCGAATGGTGGTGGGGGGGGGGGGAGGAGGGGGGGGGGGACCTGTAACACAGCTTGAGTAAAGGAAGGGGATGTTTGATAGTTCATGTCCTGAGGCATCAACGAATTGTCAGTTTGGTAATGGAAGGAAGTGTGGAGTAAAAATTGTAGAGGGAGACCAAGGATTGAATAAAGTTAGAGGGTTGAAGTGTGTGTAGGTTGTGATAGTTACGGAGGGATGGTGAGGCTTGCACTAGATAGACCAGCATGAAGAGCTGCAACATCATCATTTTTTTGACAAAGTATCGCAGACGACAATATAATTAAATTACTAAAGAGGATTGATTTGATGTTACTGGTTAGTTGTCAGTATGATACGTTCCACAGTAGAAGACGCCTACAGTTTGAGACTCTTAAGAAATACGACCCGTTGTAATGACATGCATCTTCATATCCACGTATCAAACGAGTTTTTTGGCAAGAGATGTATAGAATTACACTTGAAATTTTCTTGGCATAACATTTAGCGGGTATCTGGCAGGTATTCCTGACAGCAAACACAAACAACAAAAGCCTTACAGGTACATGAACGCACTATAGCCAGCTATTGTTTGTTTTTACACGTTCCGTTCTGATGATATAGAGAGAGAGGAACGCCGCAAAGCGCTAGAGGTGGAGAGGCCGCCGTGCACCTTAATATTCAGGGAGGTCCGCTTCTGTCTTGAGGGCAATATGCGTGGGAGCCAGGGTGACATGACGTGCTGCTTGAGTTATGAGCCGGAACCCGGCCTGCGCTGTGCTCCAGGCTAGTCTAACCTACTTATATCGCCACGCTGATACGTTTCAACCTCAACTTTTTGAAAAGTGCAAGTTCGAGCTGCGCTGCCGTGTTACAACTTTCGTTATTAGGCATAGGCGCTATTATTAAGCACGACGGACGCCAGTGTCTACATACGACTTGAAAGAGTTTTGTTGTTCTGAGAGTGTTTGCGCAACGGCGAAACGCATGAGTCATAACCGTTGTGAGAGACAGGGTAACTGGTGGTCCATCTTGAGCATTCTGTTACACAATAGAAACGTGTTATGGTGAAACGTTAAATTTTCTAAAAGTCCTCTCCATCCAGCACAAAACTAAGGCAAGCTAGATCGACGCCCCGTGTCGCAAACAGAACGAATTACCGGCAGAAAGCGGATGTTGCAAGAAACGGAGGAAACCAGGAAGATATTGCCTCACCTAGCATGACCGTGAGCATTAATATTAAACTCAACAACATGGCCTCAGTGAGGAGGAGATGTCACTTCATTGTAACAGCTCTGCTTGATTTCGCAAGAGAGAGTTAAAGTTTCACATGAGCACCTATCAGACTGCTGATTTGGCGGAAAGGCAACAAGCTGGTGCGCTGAAAGTCATTCTTGCTTAATAGAGGGGCAGTGAAGTCCTTGAGCTCGGAGAAGTAGGACTTATTCGGCCAGCGCTGGGCAGGCACAACGTCATTGCTACAGCCGAGCAGTAACAAATACTCCGGTTTCCGAGACTTCCAGTGTGTTACGTTGCGGCACTCCAGATAGGAGGCTGAACCTATGAAGTGCGGCTACCGATCGCCAAGATGACTCCCGCTTTCGGTATTGCTGCCTGTCCGATCTGCCGTGTTCCATGAACTTGACGCCTATCTCAGTTGGATAATTTACAACGTCTAGTTTAGGAACTAGGTATAGAGCGCTGACGTAATAATTTATTTTTCACTGTGAAGGATCTGTATAAAGGAACTTGTTAATCGAATAAAGTTGTTTAAATATACCTACTCTTATCAGAACGGAGCTGTTCAATCCCATTAATCTTAATTTTTGGAATTTGACCGATTCCTACTTGAATCCTTATGTATCTTCGATTGTCAGTGCTGCTTCACGATCCACTATTTTACTGTTTTAATTTCTTATTGAGAAGATTCTGGAAACAGAGTAAGGGACAGGAACCATAAATGATATTCCGGTTTTCGTAAAGCTTTGTGCACGATATCACTATCGCCAATCTGATGTACAAATCCCAAGGTTTTAAAGAATTCTCTAATCCAGAGGGGCGGAGTTTTGGCTTCTGAAGTGGCACAGGATTATGCTTCGACGTACACAGCGGTAAGGAAAATACAAACAGAACAAATTGCAGTCTCTTCTTGTGGTCGCGATTCAGTTCCATAAACGAACATAAACTTTTTCAATACATAGATAGTTTTCGCCGTCCACCTTTCGTGATACATCCCTTTGGAACACGGAAATATACTCCATGAGATGGTTCTTCGAGAAGAGAATTCGCAGCGAATTAAAAAATAGTCAATATGATTGTTTCATATATCTTACGCCTGAAAGATAAATACCTGTACAACAGATCTTTTTCCAAATTTTTTTCAGTCAAAACACGCGCACCTCGAAAAGGAATCGCATTTTTCATGCCTTTGCGACAAAGACTAATGATTTAACGGAAAGGCCATTCAGTGCGACTTTCATGAACAACTGTTTCCTGCCATTAAGTTAAACGACCAAATGTGCGTAAAGTTAGCAGCTTTGAACTAATGATGGATTTTTCTTTTCTTTTATTTTCTAATATATTTGTGTGTAAAATTTATCTTTTAAGTACATTAATACGTAAGTTACTGATTTGTTGATTTTCATTTAAGTTTCACTTTAGTCTGCTAATAGTTGGCTGCGCTCGCTCAGACTTCGCTTTCTCAAGTAACTGATGACTCATTCCATGCATATACCTCGGGGCGCGTTTCGGCTTCTGTCTGATCAAAAACTGGTTATCTTTTTCGATTGTAAGGACCTTGAAAGCTGCGACGTGTGCTAATTCGTCAAGATTCTGAAAGAAATTCTTTTTTCTTTTCACTTCTTAAGTTTCGACGACCTCTCAGAAAATTTCTGTAGTTGCTGCCGTTGCTGATACAAACCTTCTAATTTTAGTATGCAGTTTCTCAGCTCGTGTTACGGAAGCCGTTAATTTTCCACATAAATTTTCACTTCCACGCAGTATGACACACTGATGTGTAGTTAATTTACACACCCACATATTGTAAAAGGAAAATATTAATGTTGGTTTTAAAATGTTAGTTTCACAGATGGTGGTTTACTCCCAGTGATTTTATGCTAATGCTTGTCACACAAATATATATAATTTTCCGTAAACGAACTGAAAACAAAAACGTTGTATCTGCTACGTCTACAAGCTTCCCTAGACAGTGGATGAAGATTCGGGTTTTCCGCGCTGGGTCGTAAACAGGTTCAATAATTTGTTCTTCCGTTCAGCTTATTTTGGGCTCTCTCTGCCTAGCTTGCGGTCGCTGGCCCGTCACATTGTCTGACAAAAGTGATACGTTCTGAGAACACATTCAGCTACTGAAATCGAAGGAGATAATTTGTCTACATTAGATTCTCGAGCAGAAGTGATACGTGTGCGAACTCGATATTTTTTCGGGAGATTTATTTAATATCCATCTAGCACACAGGTGAACGATCACGAGTGAACTACTTCCCGTAGATAAACGAATTTGCGCATATCTACAGTATACTGAAATTCAGAGCCAGAGGTCATGTACAGTTGTGCAATCTAAAGCATTTACGTATTTACGTATTGTCATGCCTAGTAGCTGTGGTGTTAAGTTCATGTTAGTCACAAGAATGCTCTGGAAGTTCCATTTTTTCCAAACACTAGGGTATTTGTATATTGCTGTGGCTTTTTGTGATTCTTTGTAAGTAAACATCTATATATTTTACTCATAAATGTATTAGCTTGTTATAAAGGTGTAGTAATGTGTTTTAAACAGTTTTCTGTGCTAGCGCAAACGTAATGTCTCACAGAAATAAATTGAGTTCATAGTATTGCGCCTTTAATGATCTGAAATAAATACAAGTCTCCACTTGACGAGCAGCAATTAAAGCCTCAAGTGCCTCCTTTATTATTTCTGGTAGTAAATAGTAAATGAAACAGGTAGAAGTTTTAATGACAAAATCAATAGCATTGTTTTTAAATTGTCAAGCTACTACGAATTAAATTGCCACATATTTACGAAAATGTGACATTAAATGCACCATACTGTTCTCAAAGTGATACATTTGAAATTAAGTTGTAAATGAACAAAACTTTATGTATGAGCTCACCATGAACAATAATAAAGCCGACTTCAGTACTAAAAGAAAATCTGCCCGGAAAATGATACTTAAATTCGACCGTCGCCTTACCGGGCGTAAGTTTGTCAACAAAACTGTACAATCAATAGCGGTAACAGACGCTTTCACGCTAAACAATACTCCTGCCGTACACTAGATGCTATTTGGAGATCCCCAAACATCGTTAACGTAAAAGAAATCACTTTAATTTTTTTTTAAATCGCAACAATCGCGACAATTTGTAAAATAAGGGACCATCAGATGAAATGTAAGAAAGGCAAATTAATGAGAAATGACAAAGTACTAGAAAATGAACCCATATGGCTAGTTAGAAATAATCACAGTTTGTGTGTCATTCTTACCGTCACTGGTATTTAAAGGACGTGGAATATGAATAAAAGTTCAAGAGCCGCGTAATGATCCTTTCGTAACGAAGATAGACAAAAACTATAACTTACAGTAGTTCCTCTGCCGTAGTTTGATTGTAATGTTATTCTCTTTTCTCTACGTTTCAGGTAAGGATCCTGTAGACTATCCTCTTGTCTTCGGGAAAGGGCGGAGATTATTCGAAGGTAATGTACTTCTTAAATATTAGCTTTCATGGTGTCTGAAATGATAAGCCTTCGAGGACCAAACAAGAGATATTTTGGGTTGTATTTTTTCCTTAATGTTATGCGACTTCTTTACATTAGAGTTCCCTATTTTCATCAAAGTGTTTGCAGGCTTTTCCAAAAGCAAATTTATGTAAGAAGACTCCCAGTTTCATTTTATACATCGGAACTATAAAGTGGTAGAATCTTCATCTCACCAACGGCCTGAAAGTATGCTGATGGGAGTGAAACGGAGGCGAGTGCGAAGTGCTGTTTGGAGCTGTTTTCCATGAGGCATATGGTTTTCAAATAGCTTCGTATCGCTTTGATAATGCATTTATGTTATATAGAGCGAAAAACTAAAAACGCAAAATATGTGTTCTCCGTTGCAGAAAGGGGTGGATGACATTGAATACAGTTCTAAAAGAGACTGCAGCTTAATGAATAATTTGTTACAAATAAAGATTTATGCCATACTGGGAGTCTAATTTACATTCTTTGTTTTTTGCGAACAATTACCTTAACACAAGAGAAACTTGTGTCTTTCAGTAACTCGTGCTCGGACAACCTATATGATAATGATGACTGGTCCAAGTTGGAATCCCTGTCAAGCTCAACCTTTCATTTGGCACGACTTACCCACAACATCACAGTTTCAGTATTTCCGAAAGATTTTCGTGATATAATTTCATGTCATTACAGTTTCATTGTTCGTTCCCGTTTCAGTAGAACTCGGGGACTCTTCTTTCTTGTAGCACCAGAAAGCTTGCAGTCTCATCAGTACAGTCCGCCGCTCTGTAGCCGCTGAGGATGAGGCTTAAATAACTGTAATTGATAAATAAACGTTCCATGAAAATTGTCACTGTGTTCTGTTTCTTCAAGAATGATCTTTAAAGTAGAAGACGGGCATAATTTTGATCGGTAATGTAGCACGAGCGTTGTTTTTACTGTATAGATACGTAAATGAGCAAATGATGATAATCTGAAAGCTATTTATTAAGGCTCGGATTTGTTTGTGAAAGCGGCCGTTGCGGATGGAAAGCTCCACTTGTCTGGAGACGTTAAAACCATTACGCTTCGCGTGCAGACAGGAAATATTCACGAGATTGACGCAACAGACGACCGTGTGTTATATTCCGTCCCGCATACCAGTTTACAGTATTATCATTAGTGCGTAAGCGGTACGAGCCAGCCAGCATTTCCACCACAAAAGGCCTCTTACGGTCCCTGATTCCAATTCAAGTTCCTCGAAGAAGAGGCAGCTCACAGGACGCTTTTGCCTTCAGGAATTCGGATATTTAATTATCCTTTTTTTTTTTTGCAATTCGGCTTTCAGCTGTAAATAAGTTAACACGACAGTTTTTGTAGTCGCCGGTTTTTGAAAGTGATTTAACATGTTGTTTCTACGGTGTCCAGTGGCGGACGAGACTACACAGTACGGAGACTACCAAACTACTCGAATTTTTCTCACTTTGGTTATACTCCCGTCTTGTTCTCTACACTAACTTTTCACGCTTCCGATTAATTCAATCAGACGTACCTTCCAGTCAGTTTTTTTCGTGTGTTATATTTAGATTCTCTCTTACTTTAGAAGACCCGGCAATACATTGCGGCTTCCCGAATTATACTTTTTCATGTTGATTTCGATTCCCGTGGCTCGTGAGACATTTCTGTTGGTGCTTCAAGTAATTTTCGGCGGGATTTCTGTTATTTTCATCGGCTTTGCTGAACGTCCTTCAATAATATCATTTTCAAACAAAACGCACTCGGTTCCTCTGGAAAATAGGCATGGTTGTCAGCGGATTTGGCATGGTCAATGTAAGGGTTGGCCGGATGCCTCGTCACCCTTTGAACGCAATGTGTGAACTCCAACTGTCTGCGTGTATTGTTATTCATGTGAAATGCGGAAGTTGTCTAAATTTTGCGAATTTAGATATCAACCCGTTATTCTCATAGTCGGATGTGGGGAAACTGCCTAAAAATCACACCCTGACTTGCCGCAGCACCGATCCTGGTCATTCAAGCGCCGGGCTGATTCGATCTGTGACCGCCCTAATATTTGTTCTACTCATCGGCGGTTGGAGGCCGTTGTACCTCACAGACTTTACCCCATAAGTACTAACAAGAGACGGAATAAAAATAAATAAATAAATAAAGAGAGAAACGTCAAGATGGTGATTTTTTAATGCTTGACGTATTCTGCATTGTCTCTCCCCACTCGACGACGAAGCACAGAATGTTTGTGAAAGCACGTGAAACTGGCAGAAAAGTCATTATTTGGGACAGAGCCGGCCAAACTTTGCACCCAATTTGCTCTTCTTCAACACGCACTATAGAATGTCTGGAACACTTGATTTAGAAATACTGCTCCAACGCGGTTTGTGTCATAACAAAATTGACACATACTGCTAGAAGTCCACTAATTAACACTGCCTGATCACAATTGGACGAATGCACTTTTGTTGTTCACGGTTGTCATTCAAGTTGCTACCGCAGTTACTGCGCTGACGTCGCTTACACGCCACGAATAAAATCACTCGCGAAACTTTCTGGACGGGCAGTGTATATTATCCACAAGCTCTTTGAGTAATATAGCACCAAATTGCAAGAAGACTACAATTTACCAGCATTAGGGCTGTCTTCCTGAATTTATCTCTTTACTTAGATTTACACAAATATCGTTAAGGCTACAAATTTCAGCACTGCACGAAATATCACAAATCTCAGCACCCAAACAGGCTGAGAACGTCCCTCTAAACGTTGGAGATTCTGTAGAGCAGTGTTTCTCAATCTAGGGGTTAATGTGTAATTTTCTCAGGGGTGACAACAGAAGGTCATGAAAATATTTTTTTTTAATGGATCATTACTCTTACCATTAATGTGTAAGATCGTAACACTGATTACACATGCCACCAATAAATACAGTTTTTTTTCAATTACTGGCATTAATGAGTGACACAACGTGGTGAAGATTATAGTTTGTGACACGAATGTAGGAACTCTATGTTTCTCACATCGTCTACGCATTCATGACAAGATAGTTGAGACACATGCATCACATATGTTTAAATATCTGATGAAAATTTTTTACTGGTTGTTGTAGTTCCCACAAGACAGTAAGAGTTACTTCAGAATGCACTTCGCAGTAGTAAACTAACTAATTAACAACTCAACACTATTTATGACTGTAATGGCTATAACACTGTTGCGGGAGCCACACTGTATTATTATTATTATTATTATTATTATTATTATTATTATTATTATTGTTATTATTAGTGGCAGTGCCAGACACAAAGCAGTGGCAGCGTGAAGTCTTCCAACGTCTTACAGTTCAAGACTCCATCAGTTAAGTGTTTCACAAACAGAAGGCCCAAGTATGTTGCACTCATTTTAACTGATGCGTTGATGGTACCGTACGACAAGTCTAAACTTGTCCCGAAAATTATTAAACGGGAAGAATACAGCTAAAGAAATATGCGATATAAATTTTAGCTACTAATACGCACTGTAAATATTTTAAAAGAAATATTGAAAATGCCAGATTCGTTGGCCGCCTGGAGGCTGGAGAGGTATTCACCCCTACCAGAGCTGTGGCATACTGCGCATGCGCAACACGCAGCGCGTGATCTTCATCGGTGGCGCATGCCAGGCAACATGACACAACACGATTATAATTGTAAAGCGAAGTTCGATAAGTGTTAAAATTTGTTCGTTAATTTCTTGGACATTTATTCGAAAAATGTTGAACTTCCGTTAGACACACTGAAAAATTAAGCAAGAATACCTTCGTAGCCTAAAGAAAATATGTACAGAAATAGCTTTCACTGACAAGGAATAGGCTGTGGATTTTTGGTTAGACGAATAATGGAGAAAACGCCTAAAGTTAAGCTGTGTGCAAAGTTTGTTTCGTTTTGTAAAATCTGAATATGAACTGTATAAATGGAAGACAGACACAGGAATTTAGAAATATGCTCCAAAATGACACTTGAGAAAATGTGAAAGAAAAACTGATTCGAAAGAATTACTGCGCCGCTACTGAACGATATCTGTGAGACTGTGCCCTCCGAATTGCAGGTCAGAAGAAAATTGGTGGTCTCCAAGCTTCTTCGGCCGGATTAAGCAGATTCAAGAAATCATAGAGAATAGAACGCCACAAAAATTCGAAGATTAGTTCAGGTCAACGTGTGGAGGAGATGCTTTTAATGGGCAATACTGTAAAGAAATTCATAGTTGACGTGAAGACGAAACTTCCTCTTGTCTCACGACATCTGGTGTGTCCAATGCCAGTCAGGTACGTTTCGTGAAAGAACTGCGAGTAAACTGCCCTTTATCATTTCGAGGCGAAAAGAAAGTCGGTTGTGCAATCGATGAATGCTATGACACGTGGGAGTACTGTTACTGCAGTCTTACGTCTATCGTAAGGGACGTCAAGGCAAATTAGAATAACAAATAAAAAGAAATGAGTCTTTAATTGCAAAAATTGTGCAACGGACGTATCAGAATCGGGAAAAACTGGAAAGAAAAAGTTGCCTTGCCAGTGTCATAAAACATTTCATTACTTTCTTAGACTTTTCGTCTGGACACAACGACGCGTCTTTCTTTGAGAAAGACGACGAAAAAATTATTGTTTTTTTATGTTCATCGGAACATTAATCTCAAACTTCGGTCATTTGTGCATTATCAGTTTGCGTCATCACGTTCTACGAATCTGATCAACTATGCCTGATACACAGAGCAAACTACATCCATACCCAATCCATCTAAATAAAACTCGTAATTGTGTGCCTGAATGCATTAATGTTCCTTTTATCAGATGTTTCTGGTGTAAGAAAATTGTTTTCTGGTATAAAGATAATTTTGTTTTCTCGATTTCGCGTTTTTGTGATATCTACGTGTACGGAAGAAACAAGGAAGTGTTTCATTGTTAGCAAAATATACATTATCCAATAAATTATCATAAGAAGTGTCATACAGGAATTATTATAAAATAATAGATGCGTAAGAAATATTTCGTTTCCACAAAGTAAAGTCTCGATTGTGGAGGTTGTTTTTAATGAACATCAAACACAGCCTTAATTTTTTCCTCTGCTACTCATCTTTGTAAACGTTACATCAGAAACAGTTTACCTATCCATATGACCTGAAAGTTATTCAGAAACTTTATTATACGTGACGTTTTGGTATGGTTTCGGTGTTTAAAATTCATAAATGTGCACCTTGGATTTTCGTACTGGGCACGAAGGGCTGTGCAAACCGCTGAGTACCTTTAACATTTTTTTTTTAATACTTGCAATTCGTCTTAGCAGGTAAAATTTTGACACCTTACGGTGATTCCCTCCTGTGTACAAAATTCCAGGGTCTGTTCCGGCATGTCGGATTGGATCATTCCCTCACGAGCGGATTTTAAATATGGTTGCAGGGTGGGGGCGAATAAGTATCGGTAGGAAGAGGAGCGGTGCAGTAGAAATACATTTTGTAACAAGTATCTCCTCACTGTGCATAGACAGCTTTTTTTCTGAGAAAGGGTTGTAGGTAGCAATACTGAAGCACTTAAAATTCTTCGTCCTTCCATAGAAAGTTCTTAGAAATAATCAGTACCAGTTGTCCCACTGATTGGTTAGTTAGTGAACTAATAAAAAAACATAAAAACTACATGTGATTTATCTTAAAGCATTTTAGAAGTAAGTGTTCCGAGGAAATTCTTTTTCATTCTAATGTTTAGTTAGGTGCTAACGCTGTGGTGGTGGGGGAAAGGTGGGGGGTGTACTCACGAATATCATGTTTCACTCAGGGGTAATGGCCTCAGAAAGGATGAGACCCACTAGTGTAAAGTAAGGTTTCTCAAACCGTGCTCCGTAGAACACTGATGTTCTGCGGTAAATGAATAAGTGCTCTGCGAAAAGCTATGTTTTGACATTTGGGCAATAGTAATTATTTTTTTAATTTTATTATTATATCTGTGTTATTAGTTATTATTTAAAACTGAAGTTGTCGCTGAGTAAAACAATATTTTCTCATTATTTCAAAATTTTATTAACCTTCAAAATAAACAAGTTGTTCCATCGAAGCAGCTAGGTTCTCAAAGTGTTCCGTGAGAGGAAAAGTTTGGAAACACTTGGTCTAGAGCAGGGGTCTCCAAACTTTTTAGTCCGCGGGCCACATTGACTCCTCCACGAAGTCATAAGGGCCAAGAACTACCTAGTGGGATTAAAGCACACTAGCTCGCCATTATCACCATAATGTAAGGCTAAAGGAAAGATGAAATCGTAAAAATCTAAGGTTGTGGGAATAGCTAGCACTGAAACGAACTATGATTTTTATTTAATTACATAATTTTGATTGGTGGACGTACCTGACCGAAATTCTGGCGTATTTTATACTGGCGAATTTCACAGACAAAAAAGTATATCACTGCACATTCTTCACGAAAGTGTCCTGCAGAGTTAACCGAAAACTCAAAATCATTGTTATCAACACTATAACTGCAAGACAATGTAATCAAAAGAATGTGAAACCTTGCTTAAGAAGCATCTTCCATAATGATTGATTATTTATGCTAGTCGCCGAAGTGGCTTTCATTTGAAAGGCTTGCACCAGACTCGTGAGTAGGCTAAAATGCAAAGAATTTTTTTAGTTAATATGTTTTCGCCAAACTAGTCTTAACCGTTCTTTTTTTTCACTATCGCACGGAGAATGGTCTGTCAGTTTATTGCGGATAGTCACAAGTTTAACCATGACCTTCCGCTTTGTAAAGATAGAGCTCCGACAATGTCGCGGTGTGTTGGTCGCGATAGGCATCGAAACTCAATTGTTGCCAGTATAGGTACCACCTGAAATATTTGGCGGGCCGGTTTGCCGGCCCTCGCGGGCCGGTCTAGGCCCGCAGACCGTAGTTCGGAGACCCTTGGTCTAGAGCGCGACGTGTGTTCAAGCCTCCTGTAGGGGCTACTGTACAGTCGTTCTCGCCATGCGTCTGAAGTTCCGCGCTAACACAGTATTACTTAAGCGTGCACGTTCTTGATAAAACAAAGCTGTCTCCTGCTTGGCTATGGAGGTTGGGCGCTGATAGAGCGAGCACACGGGGACTCAGCGCTCTTATGAGGGCGCCCAGATTCCGGCGCACGCCTGCCACCAGTGACAGCGCTGCTTGTTCCAGAGCCCCGCAAACAGCCTCCCTCCTCCCGACGCCGCGTTAATCCGCGGCCGAGGAGGCAGATAACAAGCATTGTCCGGAAGCGGCTCTGCTGGCGGCAAGGCGCCCCCACACTCTCTCTCCATAACGCCGCCGTGACCACCATTTCCATTATACTCGCCTAGTTTGTATACCTTTTACCCTTATTCGGTCTTTTCCGCATTGGGTGGTACATAACATAAATCAGTTCAAACTTCACACTGATACTTACCGGTAGAGATTTCATTTTATGCTCCTAATACAGAGTGTTTCAAGAAGAATTATCTACATTCTACATTTATACTCCGCAAGCCACCATACGGTGTGTGGCGGAGGGCACTTTACGTGCCACAGTCATTACCTCCCTTTCCTGTTTCAGTCGCGTATGGTTCGCGGGGAGAAAGACTGCCGGAAAGCCTCCGTGCGCGCTCGAATCTAATTTTACATTCGTGATCTTCTCGGGAGGTATAAGTTGGAAGAAGCAATATTTTCGATACTTCATCCAGAAACGCACCCTCTCGAAACCTGGACAGCAAGCTACACCGCGATGCAGAGCCCCTCTCTTGAAGAGTCTGCCGTTATCCGATTATGGACGGTAATAATTCGGAAACATGGGACTTGACGGCAAGGAAATGTGTGTTCTTTGAATAGACAGACACAGAGTTTCAGAAAATGGCTATTAGATGTCGCGCAATGTGTCTTCTCATTTTGCAGTCATTCAGAAGTAAGATGGTGTCCACTCAACAGAAGGCATTTTGCAGTTTGCGAAGAGTGAGTCAGTGATTACGAGGTCCAGCGTTCTGTTCGTCGGCGTTTTGGCATTATTCCGCTTGCACGCAAGAACATTTGTCGTTGGTATCGCGAGTTTGAAGATACAGGGTGCTTGTGCAAAGGGAACAGTCCAGGTCGACCTCGCACTTATGATTACGTCGTGGAAACAATTTGGCAAATGTTTGAGCAGAGTCAACGGAAGTCTACTTACCGCGCAAGCAGAGAGCAGGCAATGCCTCATACGACTGTATGGCTTGTGTTAAGGCATCGTTTGGTCTATAAACCAGACAGAGTACAATTAGCGCAAGCTTTTCGAGTTGGTAATAAAGGGAAACAGGATGACTTGAACAATGCTCTACTAGAGTACATGGAAGACGATACACTTTTAAACGCTTAATTTGAGTGTTGAAGCTACATTTCGTGTTAGCGGTGCAGTAAACGTAACGCCAGTTTCTCACTGACAGTGGCTCAAAGCAGAATAGGCCGCACGGGACCCTGCGACATTGCCCTGCGTTGTTGGCTTCCTTGATCGCCAGAAATGTGGTGACATTTGAAGGAAAGTGTGTTTAACTCTCCTTTACCTCGCGACATAGAAGACGTGAAGAACAGAATAACAGCCATCATAACTCCCTTAAACGCAGCTACATCATGTAAAGTTTATGACGAATTTACGTATCGTCTAGATGATGATCGTGCTGCTGCCGGCGGACGCATAGAGCATTTATAATGGTATAGCAACAACTTTAACGTTTTGTGTGTATTTTGCAGTGCATCTCATGTTTGTAGTATGTTTTTATCAATAAATATAGATTTCTGAAATCAAGTCATTGTTTTTAAAGCACCAAGTATTTCATATTTGTATCGGTTTTTCAGCGAGACTCAAGAAAGTTGTTGTTACTGCATGTCAGATTAATATCTCGTTCGACTGACTTATTACTTTATATTCGTTCTAAAAAAATATCGTAATACTCCAACTGAAAACGTGTTCTGCAATTCTACTACAGAGGACATCAGCGATGTAGGACTACAATTCGGTACATCTGTGAGGCGACCCTTCTTGAAAGGGCTGGTGAGTATTCAGCAATATGACAGGAGCCATAATTCCAATCAAAAAAGGTAGTAGACATGGGCTTCAAATGTGCAATATACCTGAATAGCTATTAGCACTTTCCGCCTTCGCTACTGTAAATCACATCTCTTATACTGACTAAATGCTCTTAGCTCGAAAGTTAAGCATTTTTTATTACAAGATGTACATTTTTTAGATGGCACTGCTCATACTAACATTTAAAAAATAAACTTTTGTTACACTGTGGACAAAAATAACTCCTAAGGAAATGTAAACGAAGGGAGAGATTATAAATAAACTGAAATTCAAGCAAAATGAGAAATAAAAGTTATGAATGCATTAACATGGAAGAAAATCTAAAATGATAAAATGGGAGAAGTCGAAGTTAGTATACGAAAATATTTAAAATCTCATGGAAAAAGATTGCAAATGAAGAAAGAATGACAGGAAGAAAAACGTGTGAGCAAATACAAAGGTTAACATTATGATTAAAATGATGCAGAAGAGCATTACAAATAAAAAAAATATTTAAACGAATTAATATAATAAAAATAACAAGCAGTATAGTTCCGTTAAAGATTTGAAAATAAAAATTACAAGCGCTTAATGTATATTCAAATATTATCTGTCACTGACCATGGTAATGCTTGGTGAATCACGTGGCTACAGCATACACTTTCCCTCGTGACATATATGGAAAATCGACAGTTAAAATTAAACTCAAATACTGAGTCAATTCCAACACTTGCTGAGCCCATTAGTGCCGCTGCCGTCGTAGATTTTGTAAACTCTCCTCGAAACTACACACTTGTATACGAAATCGAGCGATTGTCTGAAGACATTGTAGAGGGAGTGTCTTTAAATATGTAGCTAGATAGTGTATACCGCCGAAAAAAATTAGTGCACCGTTTTAGAAATTTCCAATTGACTCACGATTTATAGTTTCAACAGTGAATATGGAGTACACTGAATGATTACATTTACTGGTCAATAGCAAAAATGTTTTTGAGGTAACAAGTGTCGACCCTTGCTGAAACACCCATAATAGTTGTAAGTAGACTGTTTAGGTTTTTATGTTGGTAACACCACGTAGCGCTCTGTATGAAAATCACTGACCGTGCTGTGTGCAGTCTGTGGCTGGTTTGCATTGTTGGAATACTTGCTATTGTAGTGTTGGGCAGTAGGATGTGAACAGCGTGTATCGTTGCGCAGTTGGAGGTGAGCCGCCAGCAGTGGTGGATGTGGGGAGAGAGACGGCAGAATTTTGAGAGCGGATGACCTGGATGTGTGTCCGTCAGAGAAATGACTTTTTTAACACTATTAAGGTAAATACATTGTTTGTTCTCTATCAAAATCTTTCATTTCCTAACTATGCCTATCAGTAGCTTGAATCTTTTATTTAGCTGGCAGTAGTGGCGCTCGCTGTATTGCAGTAATTCGAGTAACGAAGATTTTTGTGAGGTATGTGATTCATGAAAGGTATAGGTTATTGTTAGTCAGGGCCATTCTTTTGTTGGGATGATTGAAAGTCAGATTGCGTTGCGCTAAAAATATTGTGTCAGTTTAGTGTTGATCAGAATCAGTAATGAGCGAAATGTCTTGAGTATGTTCAGTTCTGCTCAGCTGCTTGAAAATCAAATAACGTAAGAGGTTTATCAGTCGTTAATGATTTTTCTATGGGGACGTTTCATAGTACGTGGTGTAGCTTCCACAGGCGACAATGCAACTGCTGACTCTGGCATCCAGTCGATTCTACAGATGGGAAATGGTATCTTTGGATACGTTATGTCACGTATCCTCTATCTATTCACGTAGTTCTGTAAGAGTTGTTGGTTGACGAGTCACTTCTCGTCCCATCATATCCCACACATGCTCGGTTGGAGACAAGTCTGGAGATCGTGCTGTCCAGGGAAGTTGCTGCAAGTCAGGCAGAGGACGTTGAGTTTCAGGGGCAGTGTGTGGGCGAGCATTATCCTGTTGGAACAACACACAACCATTCTGTAGCAAGAACGGCAAAAGAATGAGTTTAACGACATTTTGTAAGTAACGAGTGCTGGTTAGCATCCCCACCAGATACACCAAAGGTGAACGAGAGCTGTAGCTATAGCGTGGGGCCAGTGTGTGTTGGTGAATGCGCTCTACGAGACAGCTCTCACCAGGTCTTCGTCGTGCACGCTGACGACCATCACTTGCGTGCAAGCAGACTGAATGCTTTTATCGCTCAAGACCACGGCGCTCCATTCCATCTTCCAAGTGATCCTCTGAGGGCAGCAGACGAACCGTGCACTTCGATGCTGTGGTGTGAATGGAAGAGTGTGAGAATATTCCCTGACTGCCTCGCTCGCAGCACACCGAGCCTTTTGGCTGTGGGCATTCCGTATAAGGGTAGACACAGATGGCGCTCTGGTAGTATGCCGCTACGCTATCTGTTGGCGGGCGACGTTGAAACCATTATCAGTACATCTGCTGTCCCCTGTGTGGCATATGCCGTCATCGGATCAAAATCGGCTTCATCTTTTCAGTTGTACTAATTTTCTTTTTCCGGCAGTGTATATAGACAGTATAGAGACTTTGCCGTCGCGTGTATACACATGAGTTTCTTGTTCCGCGAGATTTGCTGCATGTGACTGACGTTGTTGGGATTGCGGCTTGTGCAGTGATAATAAGGGACAGTGACAGAAATCGAAAGAAGATGATAGTGGAAACGTGAAATGTTTGCGGTGGGGTCTTCTAGGCTGCGACGCTCGCCACTATTTGTGGTTCCTCGTTCTCAAGGTTTTCATGCTATGTGTTACAGCTGTCCTGAAAATAGAAATTTTTATCATTACCTGTTGCCACCGTTCACTAACTTACTATGATCGTCAGATACATGCTCATTGAACAGATATTTCGCACTACTTCCACGATATTACCTACATGTACTAACTAAAGATACTAGTTATTTGTTACAGCTGCCATAAACAGAGATGACAGGAGATCTGTTGCTGATACTAGGTAGAATTATACTCATTGCTTTAGCAGTGTCAATGACAAACACGTACTAATATTGGCTCCAGAACGCTGTGGAAGCTTGATTTTTAATTACTGAGGTACATTTAGCATTGTGATGCTTGAAGTTGCTGAAAGTAACTACAAATCAATTAATGCTGATGTTGGATGCCAGGGCGGATTTCCGGTGGTGATTTATTCAAGGATACCTCCCTCTACAAAAAGCTAGAGCAATAATCCCTAAATGTGCCAGTTTGTGAAGCGTTACCCGGAATAATACGTCCAGTCTCATTCATTTTTGTGATATACGACGCATTGGCAGTATGTACTTACACGATGAAGCAATACTCAGGTCACAAGACAGGATCATCGAGATGAAAGAGTTTCTAACTAAAGACAGCGCAGAACACGTAGGAAAATTGAAAATGTTTTTGGCACCATGTCATCAAAATTACTATTAAAACCGATGCCTGTGGTACCTCCAGAAAAAGCAAATGCCTTTATTTTAGCTTGCGTGTATCTGCACAGATTTTTGCGCTTTTTTGCGCAGTAACCGCGTATCCAGAAGTAACTACATTCCAGCTGATATTTTTGATTCGGATGACGCAAATGGGAACTTCATTCACGGATCCTGGAGGAAGGAAATGGATGAGAATCTATCTGCAAAACTACGCTGACAGTCGAAACAAATTGCATGAAATACGGAATGCATTCAGAGATAACTTTCTTACGCCTCAGGAGAGTTTTCAGAGCAATGTTATTGTTCACTAAATTGAGTCCAACTAGCTTACACAATTTAAAACTGTCAATCATTTTGAAAACGCTTTTACAGACACCCTAAGAAACGGGTTCTAGTTACAAGGTATGTTATAAATATTTTAATTACTGTATTTTAATAATATTGTTTTCTGCTGTACATTCATGTGCAAAAATTAAATAAAAATGTATTTGTAAAGTACTGACATTGCCTTCAGAGCTTCCTGATACATTGTTTCTTTCCTCGTCACAGTCAGTGTTTCTGCTGCCTCTTGATTCTGAACCTTCCAGTAGAAGTAACAAGTTTTCGTATGCGAACCACGTATTGTCTATAGGAGATGCCACAATATTCTCTGTCTCATTGATTTTTTTTTTTGCTCCTGATGAAAAGCTGGTTTCAAATTTTAGTTTTATTCGACATCATTTCTTGATACTTCATGTAATTTTGGCTTGCTCAGCGTAACCAAATTTCTTATTATTGCGATTTTTATATTCGGAATTACCAACTTCTCAAAGATACGATGCCGCGTGAAAATATTCAATCAATTGCACACTTTCTCATTTGGCTAAATCTTGGTAAGTGATGTTTAATGATAGGTAGAGCAAAAATAATAAAAAAACCGACGAAGCGTATTCTACAGCGCAGAGAGAATAACTAGAGGTAATGTCCTCCAACATATTGCTCAGCATTGTCTAAGAATTGTCTCATGTGTCCCATGTCACAAGGTTCCCGATTTTGTTGCAAAATTGTGCCAGTAGACAAGAAGTGTTTCTCAGCTGTTTATATACAAAATCGGTCGATTATCCATAAACACTGCCCACATACAAAAATCGCTCGACTTCGTATACTGGTGTGTACAAGGCCTTAGACACACAGCAGGCCTCTTTCGCCGGAGGTTCGAGTCCTCCCTCGGGCATGGCTGTGTGTATGGTTCTTAGCGTGAGTTAGCTCAAGTTAGGTTAAGTAGTGTGTAAGTCTGTGGACCGATGACCTCAGCAGTGTGGTCCCTTAGGAATTAACACACATTTGAACTCATGGCAGGGCCACTCGCCTGTTGTACCGCACTACGTGAGGTGGTGTTCGGTTGTTGTGTGTGTGTGTGTGGGGGGGGGGGGGGGGAGACCAGACAGCGAGGTCATCGATCTCATCGGATTAGGAAAGGAAGTTGGCAGTGCCCTTTCAAAGGAACCACTCCGGCATCTGCCTGGAGTGATGTAGGAAAATTACGGAAAACCTAAATCAGGGTGGCCGGACGCGGGATTGAACCGTCGTCCTCCTCCCGAATGCGAGTCCAGTGTGCAAACCACTGCGCCACCTCGCTCGGCACGCTACGTGAGGCAACAGCAGGTCACGTGCATCTGCACAGCGTGTTAAGCAAGTGACTGGGAACGAACGGCACTCAACGCGGGTTCGCCACGCGGATGTTGTGCTCTAGAGGGGGCCCGGAGCGGGCAGAGAAATTTGAACTCATACCGAGCGTATCTACAGTCGGTTCTCCCACGCACCTTTGGCGAATGGAACACATAATGGGGGTGCGGCGTATAAATTTAAATGTAGGTACAGGAAATTGTGCACGATCTGTGGTGTGGCCTAACGTTTGTTCGCTCAATACACAGTGTCGACCATGAAGGAGCACTTACCTTTTGAGGGGGCAGTTTACACACATCAGTGCTGCTTGTCATTGCTGGTGCCAGAGTTTGCTTCTGTCGGGCCGCAGTGCCGACGTCATCGGTGGAACCGTTGCGCATTATGCGGCGTTAATGGCGGCGGGTTTATTGCGCGGAAAGCCGGCTGATAGAAGCGGCGGCGCGGCGCTCGGGAGACGGCGAGTGCGCTAGCGTAACGCGACACAATATGTCAGACTGCAAGGAAGACCATTACGCTCAAATAACTGGCTGCAGGTGCCATGATATTACTGCTCTGTCGTTAAGCTGCCAGTGTTATTCATCTGCGCCGGCGGAATTAAGGGTGCTCCAGTAGCAATGACTCAAAGGATAAGTGAAACTATATGAGATACTATTGCGTGTTGCGACCATCTCTGCCAGTGGTTATCGTTATCAGATAACGCCTTCATCTTAATGTTAAAAAGTACTTTATACATCGTGACTTCATTATAAGCTGTGTTTTGGCGTAAAAATTGAAACGATTAGTGAAGTGGCCTGTTACGCAGACGCTAGTTGACAACTGATTCACAGTTTCGGAAATTTTTCTTTGTTTTTAATTGTCCACTACTTTCGACTCGTACATTTCTAATCTCCCTTTCAGGTCATATTATCACGTAATTTTACATAGGTAGGTGATAATATGGATTATTCTCAAGACGAAATATAGAACTATGATCTGTTCCAAATGGCTTCTGAAACAAGGCTATTTGAGACTGTCAGGAATGGGAGCGCCGCAGGAAGCAAACCCCGCGTACGAGTAAGAGGGCAGCTTATGTTAAACGATCTGAAAAATACTCTGAAATTGCCGGTGATAAATTTAAACTGAGTTATAAAGGAAAATACACAAGTAAAAACGAGGTGGAGATTGGTTGGTTGATTTGGGGGAGAGGATCAAACAGCAAGGTCATCGGTCCCATCGTATTAGGGGAAGGATGGGGAAGGAAGGCGGACGTGCCATTTCCTGGCATTTGCCAGAAAAGGTTTAGAGAAATTACTGAAAACCTAAATCAAGATGACGGGACACGGGTTTGAACCTTCATCCTCCCGAATGCGAGTCCAGTGTGTCAACCACTGCGCCACCTCGCTCGGTAACGAAATGGAGGTGTCTTTATTCTTGGTTATGTGGAAGTGCATGACGACATTCAGGGGTAGGTTAAACACATGGTAAAATAAGATAATTCTATCGTTTATTAAAAATATAATGGTTGTTAATTCCAGTGACTATTATTTCATCCTATTAAGTTCAGACAGGTGAGCAATATACCTAATTTTCGTCCATGGCCGCCTATCCCATGGAGCATAAAATAGTAATTTGTTATGTTTCGATACCCTTTTCGAATAAAATGCCATCCGGTTTCATCGTAAGATTTTGACTTCGTTCTTAACGCCAAAGATGGGGCGGCGGTAGTGAAGTGCGGTGTACATGCTGTCCCTGAAAATGTTCGTAATCCAAATGTTTACTGGCTGGCAACGTGGTGTAATGGCATTTAACATGCATAAGTCAGAAAATATTGTTACCATATTAACCTTTTTACCCATGCCTGTAAGGGATGTTATGTAAAGTTTGACTTAATTGTAATAACATTTATGTGATATCACTGCCCACAGAAATCTAACAACATTAAACACAGAGAGTATGAGTAACACAAAAAAAAATTAACATGCACAGGAGCATATTGCAAAATATATCTGAAGGTGGGGTTGGTAGCCCCGAAAAGGGTACTTCAATAAGGAAACTGAAGACCATTCTCGCAGCCAAAGTTTAATATATTTATAGCTAGAGAACCAGGCAGTGCTTTGCTATTCCTAAATACGAGGTGTGATTGGAAAGTTTTAAGAATAGGCTTGTAATTGCACAATGGTGGTACTTACTTGCTACTGTGATGAATCTCCTTCAGAATAGTCCCCTTCTGACTGAACACACCAACTCCAACGGTTTATTCACTTTGGAAACATTCCTGGAATTTTTTTTTTTTCGTGGAGTGTTTTAAGGACACTCTCCGTATTTGCCTGGATGCCCTCAATCGAGTCAAATCGTTTCCCTTTCAGTAAAAATTTCTGTTTAGGAAACAGAAGTCCGCAGGGGCCAAATCAGGGGAATATGGTGGTTGTGGAAGCATAGGAATTTTGAATTTGGTCAAAAATTCAACGATGGAGAAGGCACGATGAGCCAGAGCATTGCCATGGTGTAGCACCCAACTGCTGTCTTTACACAATGCAGGCCTTTTCTTCCGAGCCTTTTCGCGCAAACGTTGAAGGACACATATGTAGTATTCCTGGTTGACTGTCTGTCCTCCGGGGGTAAATTCATGATGCACAGTACCTGTAGAATCGAAACAAATCACTGACATTGTCTTCACCTTCGATCGACTTTGCTGTGCTTTTTTCGGTCGTGGTGAAGCTGGAGTTTTCCACAGTGAAGACTGCACTTTGGTTTCAGGATCATATCCATACATCCACGATTCGTCACCTGTAATTACCCTATTTAACAAATCTGGGCCATTTTTAGTCCGATTAATAAGTTCTTGGCACACTTCAAGTCGGTATTGTCTCTGGTCACTTGACAACACTTCTGTATGAATTTTGTGGACACTCAACGCATGTTCAGATCTTCAGTAAAGATTGACTGAACTACATACAAACTTAAATTAAGTTCATCAGCCATCTTCCTGGTTGTAGTTCTACGATCAGAGCGCACTAAGTCGCGAACTTTTTCTAACATTTTCATTCGTTTTTGAGGCGAAAGGACGACTGGACCGTGATTCATCTTCAAATGATTCGCGGCCATTTTTAAATCTGTTGAACCAGACAAAAATATTTAACTGGCTCACACAATTATCTCCAAAAGCTGGTTTTAATAGTTTGTAAGTCTCAGAAACTGATTTCCCGGTTTTGAAACAAAATTTCACACTAACTCGTTGCTCCGTTTTTACGTCCATTTTCACGCAGACAGAATCCGGCAACAAGCCTTAACAGACCTGCACTCAGCCAGCTGCTGCAACGAACTGAATAAAGGAAACGCAGTTTCCTTTCAGAGGGCGTTCAAGGACAAGGTAATGACTCACTCGCCACCCTTCGTGTACCTGCCCGCCAAACCAGTAAGTAGTAGCGCATCCATTCTTAAAACTTTCCAATCACATATTGTATGCATGAGAATGGATATATGTCCTAATCTCCTTCTCCTAACATCTCTCTATCCTTCTCCCCATCCCCTCCCCCCGTCACTTTGTCTCCTACTCGTGCCCCCTTCTATCTGTCAATCATCTTTGCGCCACTCCCTGTACGTCTCTTATCCCACAATCTGTCTATCCATCTCCTCCTCCCTCATATCTCTGTCCATATCCTCTTTCCCCTTCTTTATCTACACCCCCTTTCCCCTTCTCAAGTCCATTTCCTACTCCCTTCTCTGCGCATCTCTTCCTCCATCCTCTCTCTGACCTTATTTATTACTGCAAATGGAACTTCAGTTGGGAATAGGAGTCAAAAGGAATGGGTAAATCGGTTGGAAACATTAGAACACGTGGTATGAGAAAGACCTTTCATGCTGCTGGGTTTATAAAGTTAGCCATAAACAGAACTTTTCTTGTTTTCTGTTAAAAATGACTGTGAATAGAAAACAAAACCGCATAATTTCACAGCATAGCTAAGCATGTTCTTCCTCGCAGCTGGTTTAACAGAAAGTGTTAATTGTACATTATTATTCGATTTACGACCAAACTTTATCCACGCTTTCCAGCAGTCGCATTGACTCAATGACCACGTAGTTGGCTTGAGTTGTGCACTCGCCTCACTGGTAGCATTTTTTTCCAAAGAAATATATCACAAACTGAAATCAATTGAATGCCTGCAGCACACCAAATATATGATCACCACTGAAAACACACTGGAATATCGCTTTCAGTTGTATTCTTTTCCGGAAAATATCAATATTCAATGCGGAATTAGCAGATGTTATGAAAATATGCAACTGCAGAATTGTCAAGCTGACCGTCACATTTCTTTCATTGAGATTATCATACAAAAATACCATCCAAATTTTCGACTTTTCTGGTGGGCTTTCCGAAAATTTTCATTCATACAAACCTTGTTCTGACAGTCACATACCAGCCAAATCGATCGAGCCGTTTTCAGGTGGTGATCTTTCATATATTTGCACAGGTTTCAGCTTACCACACGACACCGTTCCCGCTTTTCATCATGACTGAAAGTTTAAACACCTAATTTTCTTTTTTTCCTTTTTCTATATTCATCCTCAACAATACGCAGTTTTTCTACGACACTAGAAATAAAGGCATAGAGTGTTAAGTGCACGAGTGTAATACGTCCTCCTCCAAGAGACGAGCAGCCTAGAGTCCTATTGCTGCCTGAAATCCACCACTCCTTACAGTGTTGATCCTATCGAGATTTGAAAGCAGATCGCAGGTAAAATTCTCCCCTAGCGTCTTTTTAAACGGAATGTTATGTCACATCTTCAAGGTAGGCGGTATTAGTTCATAATCAAGTACAATGCAGAGAGAAGTAGGAGGAATGAACTAAATTAAAAATCAACACAAAAAGCTATTAGCTATGAAGTACTCAAATTTGGTTATTAACTTTGTGTACGATCGCGGGGCGACCGAGCGATCACGATACCGTGCTGATGTTCGTCAAATATCTTTCCCCGGTTTTTGGAATTCAGTAAGTTATCATTATTCGCCAAGATAGCGGATACCGTGAAAACGAAGGCATTTCAGGCATAATCCTCTCTCGCCTTCGAGTATCTAACCTCAAGGAGAAATGGCCGATGAAAAATCGTTGGGGGGTCTAAGAACCCCACGCTGCAGTTGCTTCAGAATTTGCTGCAAAACAGCCTAATTAGATTGGTGTCATCAGTCGACTGTTTTCGTCCAGATAGGAGCAGTCATTAAGAAGGATCCACTCTCACTTTTTAATTTGACTTTGAAGAAAAAGCAACTAATTCGACGGGCGATTATTTCGTACATTGTATTAATCGAAAGTCGCAATACCACATCTGCAGATTCAAAGATGGCAATAGGAATGTAAGATCGCCGCCATATCTACCAGTCAGTAGCTGATAAAACGTTGTTCTGCTTCTCTCTCTCTCTCTCTCTCTCTCTCTCTCCCCTCCCCTCCCTCTCCCCCTTCTCTCTCCCTCCCTCCCTCCCTCCCTCCCTCACACACACACACACACACACACACACACACACATACACACGTAATGTTTTAAATTCTCCTTGTTAATGAATTCCTATTACTCGAATTTCAGAGTAGTGTGAGCCAGTTGATTCTAGCCTTCATGTGTGATTATTTATGCACTCCTTGCCATTCTTTTCGGTGCTGTTACTATTCACACAGTGTGCTTTAATTATCTGTGCATTTCAAAATCATAATGTATCCGGTTAGTTAGTTAGTTAGTTAGTTAGTTAGTTTGTTTGTTTGTTTGTTTTTCTTTTTAAATACGACTCTCCTTTGACTGGAGTTTGTAAGGCTCTTCTCCTGTAGATCATCGCAAATTTGACAGAGACGAATTATTTGACATAACTTCACCTTAACAGAAGGAGTAGAAACGTGATACTATGGTATCATAGTCCTGATACGATGTTCTCAGAAAGGTCTCCATTTTATAGGAATCCGTCCAAAGGTACATGCTACGATCTCTTGGAAAAATCCATCGCACTTGGGGACGAAACGTTGGGTCTGTTCAAGAAATTCATTCGATCACGGCACAATAGCTAGGAGTAGGTCGCAGGGTGAGAGCAAAGCCCACAACCGGTACGACACACTGCGTGCACACTCTGGGGACAATATCATGACCTTACGCCTACGATATTGTCATAATTTGGTGATATTTTTGTCGACACCGGTAAACTAAAATCTACAGTAAAATGAATGAGAGAAAGTA